>NW_028261390.1:8243530-8486030 GCF_051295495.1 Thamnophis sirtalis
CATGAATTGTGGGGGAGGTTCAGCTTATGCTGCTTGCAGCTTTGCAATGATTCTAAGCTAGGCCCTCGCTTGACCTCTCCTTCCAGCCCAACTGGCAGTTTCTGAACAGATACGAAAAGGATAACATTTGAGTTCATTTAGATCAGGGGTGTCAAACTCAATTTCATTGAGGGCCGCATCAGGGTTGTGTTTCACCTTGGTGAGCCAGGGTGGGCATGGCCAGCTTGACCTCACTCCTCTCGGAGACGCCTGTGGTGGGCTGAGCGCTCTGCCAGTGAAAGCGGGCTCCTGAGCTCTGTTTTCATTTGCCATGGCCTCCTGCAACCCTCTATCAGTAAGAACGGAGCTCGGGAGGGCTGCACATGGCCCTCCCAACCCCCATTTTCACTGGCAGAGGCACAACGGGCCTTCGCTGTTTCCAGGGCAGTCCCACAGGCCAGATCTAAGCAACCTTCAAGCTGGATCCGGTCCCCGGGCTTTGAGTTTGATGCCCCTGATTTAGATATATACTACATAAACACCTTATACAGGTGTTCTTCGTGTATGCCAGGGGTGGGTTCCTTTTGACATTACTGCCGGTTCGGCACGCAAAAAGTTTGCGCTCCACACTGGCACACATTTACACCTAAAAAGGTCTGCACATGCGCACCACATTAGAAAAGGGGGGGGAAATTACATTTGTGCAATGAAGATTGTTCTGCGCATGCGCAGAACAGAAAATCAAGATGGCGGCCCCACCAATAGAACCGGTTCAGGGGCGTGGCAGACCGAGTTACTACCTACTCAGCCGAACCGGTAGAAACCCACCTCTGGTGTATGCCATTAAGTTCCTCCCTTTGGTTACATTAAACACAATACTTCTATATTAATTTTTAGATAAACTCTAGGCCACCCCCCACCATATGAAGAGGTTTTTACCCCTATAATACAGGGGTTAATTAATTGGGAGATTTTAAGCCTTGTGGACCTAATGCATTTAGAGAGCATTAGACTAGAGGAAAGATGCTTTATACCTTCTCTCGTTTTCTGTCTTGGGTTATGACCGCATCTTCTATGGTTGCCAACAGCTCTAAAGTCAAATGAAGTTGAAAAAATATGGCACTTTCCATAAATTATTTTAACCATGCCATAAAGCAATTATCGTATAACAGTTTAGTTAAGGTTGTTAAAATGTTGATAATGTGACATTAAATAAGTTTCCTTTGCCAACATTTAATCTTAGAAATACTATCTTGTTAATAAGGAGATAATAAATACCCGTATTTTTTGGAGTATAAGACGCATCAAGGTTTTAAAGACGCATTTTTTTTTTAAAAAAAAAGTTTTTGCACTCTGCAGACCTCCCCAAAACAGCCTGGTTTTTTGCAAAAGTGGGTTGGTTTTTTTTAAAAGGCATGAATAGCCTTTAGGAGGCTTGTAGAGTGCTCCTGGGTGGTGGGCTCCTCCAAAAATGAGCAAAAAACAGCCTGTTTTTTTGTGAAAACGGGCCTGTTTTTTGTCAAAAAAAATTGTATGCATAGCCTTTTGGAGGCTTATAGAGTGCTCCTGGGGGCTGGGAAGGGGGGGGGGAAATTGAGCAAAAAATGATCTGTTTTTCACTCATTTCTGCCCTCCCCAGCCCCCAGGAGCACTCTGGAAGCCTCCCAAAGGAGGCTGATTCTACGAACTACTAAAATTTCTGCTACCGGTTCTCCAGAACCTGGCGCAGCCTGCTGAATTTCACCCCTGCCTTCTGGGTGTTGCAGGGGAAAGATACTGAAAAATTCTCATTCCCTCCCACCCCACTAACCTGCTTTCCAGCTCTATTCTCCTGTTCAGGGCAACAAAAGATCAGCTGGGAGGCTGGGAGGCAGCGGGGGTGGGGCCAGCCTATCTGCTAGTTCTCCGAACTACTCAAAATTTCCGCTGCCGGTTCTCCAGAACCTGTCAGAACTGGCTGGATACCACCTCTGATTGGGATGTTCTGAAGACGGAGAGGGCTCCAGTCTGGAGGAATTTCGAAGCGAAACACCCCAGCTGCTCATTTGTTATATTTCTGCTGAAAGATTCCCAACCTTCCTGGGATCCTTTTAGTGGAAGAGGAGGGGGGTGTCCCATTGTTGTCAGCCTCCCATAATGAAGGTAGTTATATAAATCAATCAAGAGAGGAGGGGGCTTCCCTTCCTTGTCATCCCGCTCTTTATTAAAATGTTTATAGATTACTCTTGTCATTTTACTTCCACTCACTTACCCCTGGGAGTGAATTATTTTCATTGCTTTCATCTTTCCCATTATATTTTATGGAGGCTGGGGGAAGAAAAAAAATTAGAGATGGATTGGAGCAATTTTTAATAAATAAATAAATAAGTAAGTAAGTAAGTAAAGCAGGGATTCACAGCAGTGGTGAAATTCAATTTTTTGCTATCAGTTCTGTGGGTGTGGCTTGGTGGGCATGGCAGGGGAAGGGTACTGCAAAAATCCCCATTCCAACCCCACTCCAGGGGAAGGATACTGCAAAATCTCCATTCCCTCCCAATCAGCTGGAACTCAGGAGGCAGAGAATAGATGGGGCGGGGCCAGCCAGAGGTGGTATTTGCTGGTTCTCTGAACTACTCAAAATTTCTGCTACCAGTTTTCCAGAACCTGTCAGAACCGGCTGAATTTCACCCCTGGTTCACAGCCTTAATTTTTCAACCACAACAGATAATCCTCGACTTACAACAGTCCGTTGAGAGACCGTTTGAGGTTACGACGATGCTGGAAAACAGGAACTTACGACCATTTTTCCACAGCGACAGTCTTTGCAGCAACCCTATGGTCATGTGATCAAAATTGCTTATTTGTACCCTATGACTATCATCAAGCGTTGTACCTTATGATTCTTGACGAATGTATCTTGTCTTTTTATGTACAGTGAGAGCTTATGCACCAAAGACCAATTCCTTGTGTGTCCAATCACACTTGGCCAATAAAGAATTCTATTCTATTCTATTCTATTCTATTCTATTCATATCCCATTCCATCTATTCTATTTTATTCTATTCTATTCTCTTCTATTCATATCCTATTCCATCTATTCTATTCTATTCATATCCCATTCCATCTATTCTTTTCTATTCTATTCTAATCCCATTCCATCTATTCTATTCTATTCTATTCATATCCCATTCCATTATTCTATAAGCAAGCAAAGAAAGAAAAAAACGGAGCACGTAGCCACCGAAAATTTTCACTGCTGCAATAAATGGGAACTACGTAGCCCTATATATGTGTGAATGCTTATTGTGCCCACACGCATGTTCACACAAGCCAGCGCACACCTACATTTTTAAATTCCTTGGAAATTACCTCAGAGCTCAACACGATGATAAAAATGCATCAAGGCCAAAACTGTAATAAGACTCCAGTTTCCAAGATCACATTAGTACAATAATGAATTTCACACAGTTGTTTCCTAATTTGCCTAATCAAATAAAATCAGGCCAACCGTTACATTATCCAAGCCCCTCCTCCCCATTCTAACAAGATAACGGAAAGCCATTCGGAGCTGTAATCCGGCTAATTTTCCTTATGCAGTTAAGTTGGCCAAAGTATTCTTTTTTTTAAAAAAATAATAATAATCAGATGCTTGTGTTAACAGGAAGCGTATCCCGAATTCTCTGCTCAAGAACCCAATGCCTGAAATGTGTTTGCTGTTTTCGTATGCCAATGTGGCTGAGAATCTTCAGGCCAAGACCTGTGACTTCTCAAAATAAAATAACAATAAGACTTAGACTTATATATCGTAATGCGTGGGGGGGGGGGTGCGTGGGGGGGAGAGAGAGACTTCTGGTTTGCTTTGAACGAAAGGGATCTAAAGTGCATTCCTAATCCATGTTCTTTCTTTTCTTCTCTGGAGAAGCGTTTACATTCTGCCCTACTTAATGCATGAAATCCATCCTTCCTTCCTTCCTTCCTTCCTTCCTTCCTTCCTTCCTTCCTTCCTTCCTTCCTTCCTTCCTTCCTTCCTTCCTTCCCAAGCAATAGCAGTTACACTTATATACCGTTTCACAGTGCTTTACTGCCCTCTCTAAGCAGTTTGCAGAGTCAGCCTATTGGCCCCAACACTCTGGGTCCTCATTTTATCAACCTCGGAAGGATGGAAGGCTGAGTCAACCTTTAGCCAATCAGGATTGAACTGCTGACAGTGGGCAGAGTAAACTTGCAATGCTGCATTCTAATCACTGTGCCACTACGGCTTCCTTCCTTCTCATTTCCATTCTTTTCTTCCTTCCTTCCTTCCTTCCTTCCTTCCTTCCTTCCTTCCTTCCTTCCTTCCTTCCTTCCTTCCTTCCTTCCCAAGCAATAGCAGTTAGACTTATATACCGCTTCACAGTGCTTTACTGCCCTCTTTAAGCGGTTTACAAAGTCAGCCTATTGCCCTCATCAGTCTGGGTCCCCATTTTATCAACCTCGGAAGGATGGAAGGCTGAGTCAACCTTTAGCCAATCAGGATTGAACTGCTGACAGTGGGCAGAGTAAACTTGCAATGCTGCATTCTAACCACTGTGCCACTACGGCTTCCTTCCTTCTCATTTCCATTCTTTCTTTCCTTCCTTCCTTCCTTCCTTCCTTCCTTCCTTCCTTCCTTCCTTCCTTCCCAATCAATAGCAGTTAGATTTATATACCGCTTCACAGTGCTTTACTGCCCTCTTTAAGCGGTTTACAAAGTCAGCCTATTGCCCTCATCAGTCTGGGTCCTCATTTTATCAACCTCGGAAGGATGGAAGGCTGAGTCAACTTTGAGCCAATCAGGATTGAACTGCTGACAGTGGGCAGAGTCAGCCTGCAATGCTGCATTCTAACCAATGTGCCACTATGGCTTGCTTGCTTGCTTGCTTGCTTGCTTGCTTGCTTGCTTGCTTGCTTGCTTGCTTGCTTGCTTGCTTCCTTCCTTCCTTCCTTCCTTCCTTCCTTCCTTCCTTCCTTCCTTCCTTCCTTCCCAATAGCAGTTACACTTATATACCACTTCACAGTGCTTTACAGCCCTCTCTAAGTGGTTTGCAGAGTGAAGAAATTGACCCCCCAACAAACTGGGTCCTCATTTTTGCTGACCTCGGAAGGATGGAAGGCTGAGTCAATCTTGAGCCAGTTCAGGATCGAACTGCTGTCAGTGGGCAGAGTCAGCATGCAATTCTGCATTCTAACCACTGTGCCACCACAGCTCCTATATCATATATATATATAACTGTTATTGTTTTAGAACTTGTAACAAATTAAGGGCTAGGCATTTATTCCACGTTCTAGAAACAATAGAGTCTACATTTTCTTTTATTTATTTATTTTTTATAATTTATGTAAACATTTTTCTAAAGCATATATTAGTGCTTAGTAAACAGTGTATTGTCTGGGTCAATTTATATTATATGTAAGTGAATGACTGAATCAAACAAACAAACAAACAATCAAACAATCAATCAATATTAAATTGTCTGCAAACAGATTTACTCAGATTAACAGAGTTGGAAGGGACCTTATAGGTCATCTAGTCAAACCCCAGGAGACTCTACACCATTTCTGACAGATCTCTTCTTGAAGGCCTCTAGTGTAGTCTCTTCTTGAAGGCTTCCAGTGATGAAGCTCCCTCAACTTCCAAAGGAAACTTTTGCTCCATTGGTTGATTGTTCTCACTGTCAGAAAGTCCCTCCTTATTTCTAGGTTGAATCTCTCCTTGTTCAGTTTCCATCCATTATTCCTTTCCTGGCCTTCAGGTGCTTTGGAAAATAGCTTGACCCCTTCCTCTCTGTGGCAGCCCCTCAAATATTGGAACAGCGCTTATCATGTCTTCCCTGGTCCTTCTCTTCACTAGACTAGCCATGCCCAGTTCCTGCAACCGTTCTTCATACGTTTTGGTCTTTGGCTCCAATCAAACCAAGTTGACCAAGCTCCAATCAAGCAACCTATCAAGAGATTATGAAGGACTCTTGAAAGCACGACAGAGACTCCCTCCCTTCCTCCCTTTAAATGGATCAAGGCAAGGACATTTTGAGCATTGTTGTTTTTTCTTTACCCTCTCTTGGTTGATGTTTGCATAATGGACATTGCAATCCTTCTTCAAGGCCATCTTCTCCATAATGTTTGCCTCCTGAAAGATACCAACTTCGTTCCCTGCCAACTTTCTGAGTCCGGAGCCGGTTGCAAAGAAGAGCATCTGATATTATTCCAGTCCCTTCATTTCTACGGTTTTCCAGTCGCCTGTCTGTGAGACATCACTCTAGCCTTCACAGCTGGTACCCTAAGCTTAAATAGCAACTGCTTGTGACTTCTCAACCTGTTGTTCCATTTCTTTGGAAGAGAGTTAATCTTCCGCCTGCTGGCGTGCAGTCCGGCTTGTTAATGTGATTTCTGTGTTTTTGGCTTTTGTAAAACTGGGGAAGAGCTAGAGTGACTCCATGGATCTTCTCCCTGGGCAGCCGTCTTGACGTTCGGTTCTCGCAGCTGCGTTTCTCCTCTCTCCTATGTGGGTGCTTCAGGACTCAACTCTCTCCCACCGCTATTTGTCACCTGCGTGAAGCCACCGCGGGAGGTCATTTATTAGTGGAGGATGAGATCTCACATATGCGCCGATGATAATTATAATCGTTCTGCTTTAGGTCCTACGAGCGATGCTGTTGAGATTCACACCTAACGTCTGGAGGTGGGGTGACTCTGGATGGGGAGGAACAGGTTGTGACTCAACCCTAGCATGACTAAGTGGCTGTGGGGGTTCTTTTGGGCCACCTGGATTGGGGGCTTTCCATTTAATAGCAATAGCAATAGCAGTAGACTTATATAGCAATAGCAATAGCAGTAGACTTATATACCGCTTCATAGGCCTTTCAGGCCTCTCTAAGCGGTTTACAGAGAGTCAGCATATTGCCCCCAACAATCTGGGTCCTCATTTTACCCACCTCGGAAGGATGGAAGGCTGAGTCAACCCTGAGCCGGTGAGATTTGAACCGCTGACCTGCTGATCTAGCAGTAGCCTGCAGTGCTGCATTTAACCACTGCGCCACCATTTCTGGCTCAAGATGAAGGCAGAACCCCCCCAAGGATGAGTTGGTATGCAATCTGGTCCTTCTAGGTTCATGGTTCCTCCTCAAGGCACACGTGGTACCTGTAGCTAGGAGGGTCTTCAAATAAATTCATCCTGTGCACCCATTCCTGGATCATGAAGATCTGCTCATGGCCATTCATGGTCACTAACTGGCAAAGTCCTCTCTATGGAGCTGCTGCTCTTTGGAAGCCTCAACTGGTCCACAATTCAGCAGTAGATAGAGCTAGAGGCATATCAAGATTTGCATACATGACATCCACTGGACAAGTGGTCACCAGTACTCACCTTCTGAGTGCAATTTTAAAGGCTGGTTATCATCTTTAAAGCTCTGAAGGTCACAGATTACCCGAAGAACCATTATCTCAGCCTGTCCTACCAACACCAGAGGCTGGACAAATTCCAGGTCTCCTCTCTGAAATATTATCTGTGGCAGTCAGAAGATGCCAGTGGCCCCAAATTCATTGACCTTCTGGGAGATTGAATTGAATTGAATTGAATTTATTATATTTCTATGCCGCCCTATTCCCAGAAGGGACTCAGGGCGGCTCACAACCCAAGTCATGGGCGGGGGGGGGGGATACAAATAGGGAAAAAAAGGATAAGACAATACCACAATTTAAAAACAATCAACAGCCACACCATTCGAGCGGGGACAAGAACTTATCAGCCCCAGGCCTGTCGGAACAGCCAGGTTTTTAAGGCTTTGCGGAAGGCCTGGAGGGTGGTGAGGGTCCGAATCTCCACGGGGAGCTCGTTCCAGAGGGCCGAAGCAGCCACAGAGAAGGCCCTCCTCTGGGTGGTCACCAGTCGGCATTGGCCAGTGGATGGAATTCGGAGGAGGCCTAATTTGTGGGATCTCATCGGTCTAGTGGAGGTAATTGGCAGCAGGCGCTCTCTCAAGAGATTGTGAAGACTCCTCAGGCATCAACGTTTCTCAACCCTGACAATTTTCAGATGGCTGGCTAGAGAACTCTGGAGGTTGAAGTCCACCCATCTTAAAGTTGTCAAGGTTGAGAAACACAGCATTAGACACTAGGGGAATGTACGATAATAAAAATGTATGAGAAAAAATAACAGAATAACAGAGTTGGAAGGGATCTTGGAAGTCTGGAGACAATTCGTTCCACTGATTAATAGAATGGAATAGAATGGAATAGAATGGAATAGAATGGAATAGAATGGAATAGAATGGAATAGAATGGAATAGAATGGAATAGAATGGAATAGAATGGAATAGAATGGAATAGGAATAACAGAGTTGGAAGGGACCTTGGAGGTCTTCCAGTTGAACACCCTACTCAGGCAGGAAACCCTACACCACTTCAGACAAATGGTTGTTCAATCTCTTCCTAAAAACTTCCAGTGTTGGGGCATTCACAACTTCTGGAGGCAAGTTGTTCCACGATTAATTGTACTAACTGTCAGTGGTGGGATTCAAATAATTTAACAACTGTTTCTCTGCCCTAATGACTAGCTGGGTAGGGAGGGCTCGGTGGTCATGTGATCATGTGGGCGTGGCCAACTCAATGTCACCCACGTCGAAGGGCGCTTCGCCTTAGCTGTTACAAGGTAATAAGGGTTAACCGGAGAGGCAGTTTCTGTAAGCAGGGCAGTAAAGATGAGGCTAGAAACAACATCAAAATGTTTCCTTCCTGCCTTCCTTACAGGATTAGCCCTGTAAAGTGGGGGGAAAAACAAAAGGAGATTTCTTCCAACAACCGGTTCTCCCAAATAGGTGCAAACTGAATCCCACCACTGCCAGTAACTGAACTACTAATAAAAAAAGTTATTTGAGTTTCAAAAACCTTCTTAGCACCTTTGCTAAGCGTCAATGCAGAGTCTCATTTGGACTGTTGCAATTTTTAAAACAAAAGTCCCAAATAAATAACAGCTTTCTGAGAGTGCCCTATTGAGGCCATCTATCCACATTAGATCATCCCAATTCTTATTTAGCCTGTGCCAAGGTATTTCCAGCACTGTGAAGTAATCATTGCAGAACAAAACCGATGTATTATTTTTTGACTGTACTCCCTAACATCGCGAAGCAGATGTAGAATCAAAACTATGACACAACCTTAACTGAGCCTACAGAAAACAGATTTGCAAAATAAGAAAAACGGATTCATCAAGTCCAATAATTAACTTGTTGGAAATTATACATGGGATATTAAAGAGAAACTCGCCAGGAAATGTGCTCATGTTTATCAGACAACGGGCTTTATATTGAATTATTTTTGATACATACTTCCTGCCAGTGGTGGGATGCTGCTGGTTTAACTGGTTCGGCGAGTATGTGTACATGTGCTTCGTATGCGCAGTGCTGAAAATGGAGCCTTTAGAAGCTCAGCTGCTTACCTTTCAAGTTAGCAATGGTAAGTAAAACAGCTGGAGGGGGGAAATCAGCTGTGCCACGTGATTGAGATGAGATAGAAAGCAGGAAATAAAGTGCAGGATAGAGCAGGTGTAGATGGGCGGGGCCCAGTGGTGGGTTTCAAAAATTGTTCGAACCTACTCTGTGGGCATGGCCTCCTTTGTGGGAGTGGCTTGCCACCCATGTGAACGGATGGGAGTGGCTTGCTGCCCATGTGAACGGATATGAAGATGCCGACGACACTTGTCAGAACCGCCTTAAATTACCTCACACACAGCACTGGCATGCATAAGAATATGGTGTAAACTTGTTTTTTAAAAGGCATCTTTGGTTTGCATTAAAACAACTTCAACACACGCAATGTTCTGATTGCACCACAAACGCAGTAGTCATCCTTACCTTTCACAGAGGCACTGAGTTTTATAAATATGAGCATGATAGTGTAGAATAATCATATCCAAGGACCAGTGGTGGGTTTCAAAAAATTTTGGAACCTCTTCTGTAGGTGTGGCCTGCTTTCCGGGTCCACTGGTGGAACCTCTTCTAACCGGTTCGGTAGATTTGACGAACCCGATTCTACCGAATAGGTGCGAACTGGTAGGAACCCACCTCTGATTATCTGAGCTGCCGGTTCGCCTGAACCAGTCCAAACCAACTGAATACCTCTTCTGCTTCCTACCCATTGGTTGAAAATGTTTTTTCATGGTCCATTTTGCCACTTGAGGTCACTTGATCGTTATCGCTATCAAATTCCACGACTGAAACTTCTTTTCTCTTTGAAATGAATGGAATTTGAAGCTAGATTCTTGCCTGATAATGACATCAACATTGAAACCTGCTGATGGGTGTGAGAATGCGCAGAGCTGCGCCGAAGAAAAGAACAACTCAGGAATCAGGGTAGACTTGGGAGTAAAGGGGAAGGTAATTGGCCTCTCCTGTAAGAAATAAAAGTGGAGCAAAAGAGGAGTGGGCTTCTGCAGGAAACAATTTGATCGTTCGTTCATTAGATTCCTTTCAGGAGTGTGAAGATCTGTCCGTGAATCTCCGAGACTCTGTGCCCAGCCTTTCCTCGCACAGCACCTCATTTGGACAATATTTACATGGCAGCTTTCCAAGATAGATAAGGTCTGTGGTCATAAATCCACCTTTGAAAGACTGTTTGGCAGGCCTTGCTGAATGTAAATGGGAGGAATTCACATGCATTTAATAAAAGGGGTTTTGTCAGGACCAGGAATCTGCCTCGTGGTTTTTGGGACAGAGTAGTGGGGAAGCTGCAGACTTTCAGCAATAGCAGTAGACTTATATACCGCTTCATAGAGCTTTCAGCCCTCTCTAAGCGGTTTACAGAGAGTCAGCATATTGCCCCCAACAATCCGGGTCCTCATTTTACCCACCTCGGAAGGATGGAAGGCTGAGTCAACCCTGAGCCGGTGAGATTTGAACCGCTGAACTGCTGATCTAGCAGTAGCCTGCAGTGCTGCATTTAACCACTGCGCCACCTATTCTTTTGAAGACTCAAAAGAATAACAGTACTTGCAAGCTTTCCGTCACTATCTTATTACCAAGAATGCCATACGGCCACTGAAAGAAAAATTGCGACCTTTTTTAACCAAATTGAATAGAATCTGATAGAGGGACTAATCCTCTTTTTTTATTTTGCCTTTTCTCTGACTGCTTAAGGCAAGTATCTTAAGGTCTCCTCCAATTTTATTTCCATAAGAGAAGAGCATGAATTTTCAACCCCTGCTAGTCCCTTGTCCACTGAACTGAGCTTGAATGGAGATTTGTATGAGAAGACATGGGGGTCTTCCATCTGAATTGTAGTTTTAAGTCACAGTCCATTTTACTTGATGTTCCTCACAGCTGCCATGAAGCCCAATGGAAAAGTAATTTACTGTGGGCTTTTTAAATATATTAATGTATAAGCAGCATGAACGATCCTGCTGCCTTTGTGAGGCTTTAAGTATCTTAGAAATGATGGCATCAAATATTAATTAGCTAATTTATTTACAGCCACTTGTATCCTGCTTTATTATGTCCGGATCGAGTGCTCTCAAAGCAGCGTGGAAGAATGCATTCTCTGCAACACATTTGTCTCTTCCTCATTATTGACTTTTGAAGTCTCCTATTCTGGAAATCTTTAAAGAAGATACTTTTGGGGGAAAAAATGTCCTTTGGTTTCAAACTATAATGGGGAGTTAGACCAAACCAGGGACCTTTTTTTCCCATCCAAGATAGATTCAGGGCAATCGAGCACCGACGGAATTCCAAGGAGAAAAATCTGTCCTTCCTTCAAAATAATTTTCTTACATTGCAATAGATAAAACGGTCAGAATATTCATGACCTGGCAGAGACATGGTAACAAGGTCAGCCAATGAATAGACATGGTACCAGGTCAGCCAATGAGGCTTATTTGGAAACATAAACTTAAGGAAGGAGCCTGGGCGTGGCTTACCTATGTAGCTCTGAGATCTAAGCCAACTCAAGAAAAATGCTTAACAGGGATCTCAGGAGGGGGGGAAAAAGCCCCTCTTCACTGAATTGAAAATTTGCACATTTATCTCTGTCCCACCTTCTAAAAACAAAATGAAGGTGGGCTTATTCTCAGTTTCTTTCTCACTTTCCTCTTTGCATAACTAAGTCAATGGAGCCGAGGTGGCGCAGTGGTTAGGGTGCAGTACTGCAGCCACTTCAGCTGAGTGCTACTTCTGCAGCTCGGCGGTTCAAATCTCACCGACTCAGGGTTGACTCAGCCTTCCATCCTTCCGAGGTGGGTAAAATGAGGACCCAGATTGTGGGGGCAATATGCCAACTCTGTAAACCGCTTAGAGAGGGCTGAAAGCCCTATGAAGCGGTATATAAGTCTAACTGCTATTGCTATTGCTATTTTCAACTCCCAATGCTTTTTTTCCTTTTATTCTTTCTCTATTCCTTTACATTCTCACAGAGCACTTCCAGATTATTCATATAAATGTCCATGGCGTGAGTAAAGTTTTTTGGGGGAAAAAAACCCTAGGAATGTCACTGGAGATGGGGTTTAAAGCATCAAGAAGGTAGCCAAGCCTGCATGATCGAAGTATTATCGCCTTTAATGCATCTGACACATATAAAAAGGAGCAGGCCTTTCATTATTGTGGCTGCCATTTTGAATTTTTGAGTCTCCTGCAGAGGCCTTTTGTCCCAACTGTATCCACAGGGAAGACTTCCTTTCACAATTTCATGTATACATACCTGCAGTGAATGAATGCCAACTAACCAATCACTGCAGGCTTTTAAGAAGAGATTGGATAGACACTTGTCTGAAATAGTATAGGATCTCCTGCTTCAGCAGGGGGTTGGACTAGAAGACCTCCAAGGTCCCTTCCTGCTCTATTCTGATTGATTGAACGAATACTCATGACTAGACATATTAATCCCATTAAGATGTGTCAGATATTTATCAGGCTTTGATAAATCCTGATATTCTGTATTTTGAATATGTAGAATCAGAAGGAAAATGGGGCAGATAAACAAGATGTTTAGAAAGCACAAATATTTTTCATACATTTCATCAATGTTATGCATGAGCACCGTAGGATATTGTGTTTGATATATGAATGACTAGGTATTGGTTCAGTAAGATTTAAACAACAAAAGATTTGTTCTTAATACTTCACTTTATAATACATAACTGTAATTCAGCACTTAATTTAAGGCTCCAAGGGGGGAAAGTGGAATGTTAAAACTGCTATTCAGGACTTACTGAAATTCTCTATATTTGTATATAGAGAAACAACAATTCTCTGTTTTTACATCTCATATCATTTCCAATACATGTTTGAGAAATTCAGGATAAAGAACTGTTTACAATTATTTTCCTCAACTGCATCTTTAGGTTCTGTTTCTATGTGGCTGAAATTATTTTCAAACCCTTTAAAATTTTATAATTTTACAATATTTGAAAACTAAAAATGAAACGAACACCCATTCAGCATTGGTATAAATACATAGCTTTAATTCTTTTTATATACGTTATTAATTTAATAATGCTTTGGTTATTTATAGTAAAGCTAATAGGACATGGACTTGGTAAGTACAGCCGAAAACCTTTTAAAACAGATCTTAAACTATGTTTTTCCCCCTCCAAGTCAACAATGACATTAGCAATCATTTATGTTATTTTTAACAGTTGAATTAAATAATGAAAAGTTGTACCCTGAAAAACCTTTGCTGTACCACAGAACGGTATATAAAGAATTAGAATAGAAATTATTAAAGATGGAAATACTGCATATGATCAATTTTATATATGATCTGTTTGAATAGCTAAGCTCATTAACCAATGCCTTCTCTGTTAATATATCTATTTTGAGATTGGTGCAATCTCTCAATATACTTTTATTAAAGGAAGGAACTCAATGTTGCCAGTAACAAAACGTACTAAACGGTTTTCTAAACAAACAAAATGTATTAAGCCATTTTCTAAACGTTTGTCTTGAAATATTTTGGATATGCAATATGAATTAATTTCAAATTCTGTATCAGAATTTTCCAGGTATTGATCCAAAACTATAGGAAGTGGATAGGAAAGTGAAAAGATTTGATGTTTTCCTTGTTCTTGCACAATAAAAGAAAAAAAAACCCCACACAGATAAACAAAGTTATTTGCTTGTGAAAAATTGTAGGTATTAAGCAATCTGAACACCAAACAATTCTATCATTTTATATTCTTACCAGGTCTGTGGATCTGGTTTGAAAGCTAGGAGCTAAACCCGAGTTGGAGGATATGGTGGTGCCATATTATTGTTACCGCCACTGCTAACCCCACATTTAACCCACTGTAAAGGTGAAGATTCCCCTTGCACATACGTACTAGTCATTCACAATTCTAGGGGGCAGTGCCCATCTTCATTTCAAAGCCAAAGAGCCAGCGCTGTCCGAAGACATCTCCGTGGTCATGTGGCCGACATGACTAAATGCCAAAGGCGCATGGAGCGCTGTTACCTTCTCACCAAAGGTGGTTCTTATTTTTCTACTTGCATTTTAAAAGCTTTCGAACTGCTAGGTTGGCAGAAGCTGGGGCAACTAATGGGATTCGAACTGCCGACCTTTCCAATCGACAGGCTCAGCGTCTTAGCCACTGAGCCACCACGTCCCTCTTTAACACACTGTATAACCAGACAATTTTGCAGAATTATTTAAGCATAAAATCCCCTGAGTTAGCTTGTGGCTTGCCTCCTCACCCTTCACAAAGCGGTATTGGGAAGGCAGCTTCAGTGGTGGAAACCATTAATTGGAGAAGACTATAAATCCATTTAAAAGATGCAACAGCCTTTAAGAACTGCATGTTGAACCTTAAGTCTTTTATCCGAGTGAACTCACATGCTTCCGGTGAGAAAGGTCACCTTAAGCCAGTGGTTCCCAAACTTGGCAACTTTAAGTGAATTGGCTGGAGAATTCTGGGAGTTGAAGTCCACAAGTCTTAAAGTTGCCAAGTTTGGGAACCACTGCCTTAAGCCAAGACTAGGCAAGAATGTAGGACCAACAATTTTGGAACAAGGTTCTTCTTAATCCAGCGTTTTCCTTCTTCACAGTGGTCAGTCAACTGGATGACTCAGTGATGCTCCAAAAGAAGGACCAAGGGTCCTTCTCTCTTTCCCTATTATTGATATCTAAAAGAAGACCTCTCCAACATAGAGTCTTCAAGACAGGTAACCTTTGGTAGACTTCATAGAGTTATCAAAGTCCCCTTTGAAAGCCAGACAAGTTGAGGGCAATCGCCATCTTTTCTAGTAATGAATCCCACAGATTAATTACGTGCTGTCTGAAATGCTTCCATCTCTTTGTTTTCTAAATCTCCTTCCAATAAGATTTACCGGATGACCCCAATTTTAACATTGTGAGAGGAGGAGAACTTTTTCTCCATCTACTTCTATACATTGCATGATTTATACTCAACTTTTTCTAAGCTAAGAAGTCCCAAACACTCTGCCTTTTTCTCATAAGGTGTTAAGAGCTCCCTGAAGATTTTGGCTACCACCTTCCGCACTTTCTCCAGCTTTTATCACATCCTTTTCAAACTTTATAACCAGAACTGTAAATCACGTTCCAGATGCAAATGTATCACAGATTTGTACATGTTCACTCCAGAGGTGGTATTCAGCAGGTTCTGACCAGTTCTGGAGAACCGGTAGCAGAACTTTTGAGTAGTTTGGAGAACCGGGAAATACCACCTCTGACTGGCCCTGCCCCCATCTGTTCTCTGCCTCCCGAGTCCCAGCTGATCGGGAGGAAATGGGGATTTTGCAGTATCCTTCCCCTGGAGTGGGGAGGGAATGGAGATTTTACAGTCTCCTTCCCCTGCCACGCCCACCAAGCCATGTCACGCCCACCGTCACACCCACAGAACCGGTAGTACAAATTTTTGAATCTTACCACTGGTTCAGTCTAACAGTTTGATTTGCAATCCTTTTGTTAATGATCTCTACAATGGAATTTATCTTTCTCACAGCTGCCATACTTTTTGAGTTGACCTCAACTTTCATTCTTGGTTGGTTACCGAGAGCTCTATTTTTGGTTTTTGCCTCAACTTTGACCCGTCTTCCGCTTAACCTCAAGCAACATCACTTATGAACAAGTTAAAAAGCTCCCGCCGCAATACAGATCTTTGAGTGATCCCATTTCTCAGTTCTGCTTCCTGAGAAGAAGGCCTATTACTCTTCACTTTCTGTTTTTTGAGGATTGTGGCAATCCATAAAAGGACAGGCCCACCAGTTAGGTGCACACAAAAGCTTTTGATATTGTCAAATGCTTTCTGGATATTAATGTGTATACATTGTCAACGGAGTCATTTACATCCTGTGCTTGTTGATATCCTAAAGTAACTCTAAAAGCTGACCGGTGCAAGTTCTACCTTGCGTAGACCATGTGACTTTCCTTCACCAATGTTTGTTCTTCAATTCCTCCACATGAACTTGCCTAGATGCTTAGCTTACCATGTTAAGAGTTCCACAGATCTTCTCTGTGTTCCTCTTCCAAACATGATGCCAGATTGGTTACCTCCCAGATCTTTGGCACTGCGCCAGTGGTGGGTTGCAGGTGGTACACCCCAGTATGGGCGTACCGGAGCCTGCCCGGAGCACCGAATACCGTTCCGGTGTTCTGGACGGCCCATCCACCCGCCCGAGCTCCTTACCTGTCTTTTAAGGCTTCCATGCTTCCATGGATGGCACATACAGCACCTGCGCGACGCTCCACTGAGCAGCTAGAGCACTGTGGAGGCTCGCAGAGGTGCTAAGATGTATGCGCACGCTGCACACGGGCCCGTCCCAACCGTTCTGGTTGGAACAGGATTCGGAACCCACCACTGCACTGCGCCCAATTTTTATATTTAACTTCTCAAGTGAACTCTAGTGATTTTTAGACCAGGAGCGTCCAACCTTGGCAACTGAAAGACTTCTGGACCTCAACTCCCAAAATTCCCCCTAGCCAGCCACTTCCACATCCAGGAGAAGTTTGAGAGTTGAGGTCCACAGGTCTTAAAAGTTGCCAAGGTTGGAAATTCCTTACCTTAGACCAGGGGTCAGCAACCTTAAACACTCAAAGAGCCATTTGGACCCGCTTCCCACAGAAAAGAAAACACCGGGAGCCACAAAACCCTTTCCGTGCCTGACGAATTCCGGAGCAACCACAAAACTAGTTGAATTAATCGTTCTGTTTTCTTCTGAAACTTTTCTTTTCTTGGATTTAACTATGGTTGGCCTACCAGGGGTTGAAAAGATAAATAAATCACGTTCTAGCAGGTGTCGCACATTGGCGGTTGTGACACACATTTTGAGCCACAGTGAGCCACAGCAGAGGGATGAAAGAGCCACATGCGGCTCCGGAGCTGCGGATTGCTGACCCCTACTTTAGATCAACCGAGCTAAGGCACAATCTAGGATGTTGAGAAACATGATTTCTTTTCTCTGGCTTGAATCCACCTCAATTGGGGAGAAGCTCAAGTCCTTCATGATTGTAACAGCTTCTCTTCCCGATTTCTTTCACCACCCTCAACATTTTGACCTTAATATCTATCTGCCTATCACATTTGTGGCCAGACAGTGCCTCCCATAGTGATTGCGCAGAAGACCCCGGCTGTCCAACATTTTCTACCACATTAGACTTTATGCCCTCTTCTATCTAAAGAACAGGACCTCTTCCAGAATGCCCTTCCTCATCAGCAAGAGGGCTGCCCGGCGGGGGGAAAGCCTCGCTCAGAGAAAGCGGCAAATCTGGTCATCGGCCAAGGGAATAATTTCATGCCCCTTGAGATTTCAGTGCCAAGCAACAAAGGAGGGATAATTAGACCAACACGCATGCCTTCTCCTTCTCCATCTTGCGCACAAGCATGCCCGCCCAACGTGAAATATTTCCCCTTTCCCCCTCCAACGTGATGGTTGTTGAACTTATTTTTAGTGTCATTTGATAAGCTTCCCTGCTTCCAGAAAGACATCCCACTGACCCAGCCACTGGTCATTGTCTATATCGGTTCCCGTCAAAGTAGGCGCATTTTGTCAGGTTTCGCCTCGAATATCCATTTTCCATCTGAAGTACAGTATCGAAAGTGACTGGATCATTTGAGCCTCTTTCTTCAGCTGCTGCCTTCCTCCCCCCCCCCCAGCCCACCCCACCGAGCTCCCTTTCACGCTAACTCTGTTTGGCATGGCCGATGTGACACGACATGCTTTTTCCTCCCTTTTTTTGGAGGGGGGGGGGTAGGTTATAAATATATAAATATATAATTATAATACCTACTTGGTCAAATGTTTCATGGTGGCTGGCACCCTACACATTTGTTGTAGAAATGGAGAGGGGGAAGGGGGAAAGGAAGTGTCTTGCCTACTCCCCTCCCCTCCCCCCCACTTTCTCTTGGTCCCACTGTTGAATCTCCACCAAAGCATGGTAGCCCCCTCAAAACTGAGCAATGCGCATTCCAGGGATAGGTCATTCAATGTCAGAAGGCATAAAAAAGATGAGCCAAACCTTCACAGGCTGCTGCTTGCTGTTGCCTTTAATTATATTAATTAAATTTTGAAATTCTCGTGCAAAGGGAGTTGGTGGTTTGTGACGTTGAAGAGCCCTTGGAGGTTCGGCGATGGTTCAGGCGGAGGGAAGAGAGAAAGAGAGAAAGAGAGGGAGAAAGAAAAAGGAAAAAAAAATATAAAGACCCTGAGATGCCAGCTTTGCGGTGGCTCTTTATTTTTTTCCCCCTCCCCATCCTGTTACAATAATCCATAAGCCCAGAATTACTACGTATGTTTACAAAGGACAATGTTTTTATGCGCTACTGAGCACCAAGTGCAGAAAAGGGGAAGATACACAATTAGGCGCAGTGCACAACCCTCGACGCCCGAGCGCCCTCGATCTCCACTCAAAATCTTTGGTTACAGGCGGTTCTTCCCGGAGAATAACGCTCTATTAATTTTACTTCCAGTCCCGGGTGCATCGTCGAGAAGAAAAGGTGTCTTCAGAAACCAGAGGGCAAAAGTTTCGCTCGCCACTCGATACCTCCAGGCGCCACGACTGCGTTGGGTCGTACATGTGTACTCCGCAGCGTCAAAGTGACAAGATTTTAAAGTCAGAGGTTTCCCGTAAGGCACAATCTAACCGGGTGGGAGAGCAGGGGGGGGGAACGTGGACCGAGACTCAAAAGATTTCCATGAGATGACACCGCTGTAGGGCAATGAACTCTCCTTCTGTGGTGTGGGGTTTTTTTTCCCCCCCCCAGCCCGGTGGGAATTTTGCTCTCCTCCCTGGGGTAAATACATTCATATTTAAATAATAAGTTCCGTCCTCGTGCCCCTAAAAGAAGAGCACCTCCAGGGAAGAGTCCCATCAAGTCTTGAGTGCTAACATCAGAAAAGGCCAACCTGGTCAGGCACTTGTTCATGGTTTCCTGTGCTGTGGAAAACAAGACACACGACGCCAAAATTCTTCCTCTGGCCACTTGCGGAGTGTATAATACTGTAAGGAAACGCTCTACGAAGCAAGAAGCTGAAAGATAATGGCAGGTGGAAGAGCTTAAAGTGGCAATGGATGACTTTTGCAGAGCCAAACGTCCAAGCTCGGAGCGAAGAGTCATTCTGAGGATCTCTTGATAAGTGCTTCACTCAATGTCTTCATTGGGTTATAATCGTCATCATCATCATAAAATGATGGCCTTTCATTTTTTTCCCTCCTCTTCTTGTTTTACTGAGACTGCACTCTGGAGAAGTTTATGCACCGGCCCTGCCAAGACAATAAATAATAATTATAATTATAATAATTATAACAACAACAACAACAATAATAATAATAATACACCAGACATCACACTGGTTGAGAAAAACAAGGTGACAATCATAGACATCACAATACCAGGTGATAGCAGGGTCGACGAGAAGGAACAAGAAAAAATTGTGAAATACCAGGACTTAAAAATCGAAATTCAATGATTATGGCACAAATCAGCAGTGGTAATTCCAGTGGTAATTGGCAGACTGGGTGCTATTCCAAAAGCACTGGAATTACATTTAAAACAGTTAAAAATTGACAAAATCACAATCAGTCAAATGCAAAAAGCCGCACTGCTTGGATCTGCACGCATATTACGAAAATACGTTATGACGTCCTAGGCCCCTGGGTGGGGCCCTAGTAATCAATGCCAAATCCGGCCAAACAACTGGCCGCTGTGATACAATTGTGTTAATAACAATAACAATAATAATAATAATTCTGATTCTACAAAAATCCACCCTACTTGGAACAGCTTACATCCTTTGACGTTACCTTAACAGTTCCTAGATCCTTGGTTAGGACTCGAGCTGTTGAGCTACCAACCAGCCCCAAAGACTGTGAATCTCACCAAAGATTAACCAAATAATACTAATAATAATAATAATAATCCTCCTCATCATCAACATCATATCATCATCATCATCATCATCATGCAATATTTAATTTGTGGCACAGGAAAAATGATCATTGTAAAATGTTAGCAAGGTTAAGTAATGGCTCTTACCCAAAGGGTGATTTATGCAGGAGGAAATGGAATAGGCTATTATTGGCAACAAAAACAGTGGTCATTTTTAAGAGGACAGGTAATTTAAATAAATATGCATTGTGCCACAGGAAGGAAAAGAATAAACAGCCTGGGACCCGCTTTGAAGATGAACATATTTCTTCCATCTAGCCTTGTTTACCATCAACTCATAATTTTGGTTATGATCCGGATCACCGATCGTCGAATTACAGCCCGCTAATGCAAAGTATCCAGCCCGTGGAGTGGTGGGATTCAGCCCCGCCCCTGGCCCCACCCCTCACCATCGGCTTTATCTTCCAGCAAGCATCCACTCCAGCTGCACTTCTGGTTAGTTATTTCACCGGTTGAACTGCATTTCTGATCACGCTGCCGCCAAAGATAAGGCCGAAGGGTGCTGGGGAGGACCAGCTGACTGAGGGGTGCTCTCGCCAGTGCAGCCACGTGATCCAGGGCAGAGGTGGGTTCCTACCGGTTTGGAACGGTTTGGCCGAACAGGTAGTAACTTGGCGGCCTGTGTCCCGGAACCAGCAGCGACCCAGGGCCCGCTACGCCCCTGCACCGGTTCTCCTACGGCGGTGCCATCTTGTTTTTCAGTTCTGTGCATGAGTTCATTGCAAAAATTTCTTTTTAAAATTTTTTTAAAGGTTTTGCGCATGGGCAAACCTTTTTATCTGCAAATACGCACGCAAAGTGAGCGTGCATGCGCAAAATTTCTGCACTCACCAAACCAGCAGTAATGCTGGCAGCAACCCACCCCTGATCCAGGGTTGGCGGGTGAGTAGAGGAGGGGCTGCTGCTGGCTTGAAAAGCAGCTGTGGTGCCAGCGTGTGAAGTAGTGCTTTAAAACTCTTTTAAAACGCTTTAAAAACGCTTTAAAAACAGCCTTTCAGGGTGTTTTTCACAGCCATAGGGCCGGTGGGTGAGTAAAGTACAGCAAGGACAAAGGCAAAAATGGATTGCTAAATTGGCCACGCCCACTTAGTCACATGACCACCTAGCTACGCCCACCTAGTCACATGACCACCTAGCTACGCCCCCCCGCCCAGTCCAGCCCCCCCCTCCAATAGTCTGAGGGACCGTGAGTCGGACCCCTGTTTAAAAAGTTTGAGGAGCCCTGAAATGATTGCTATGCGCTCTGCTCTACATGGGGTTGCACTTGAATGCTGCTTGAAAACTCCAACTGGTCCAGAATGCACATGGCCCCCTCTATGTTTCCCCAGGTGAAACCTCTGCACTAGCTTCCAGTTTCTTTCCAGGTGCAACTCTAGGTGGTGTTTATCACTTTTAAAGCCCCTATGTGGCACAGGACTATAACAAGGAGACTTCCCACATTCTATCAGTTTAGGTTAGACAGGCTCCTAATCCCTTCCCCTGAATATTGTGCCATCGGATAGGAGCTAGGAAGTGTGCCTTTTCCATGGCTGCTCCTGCCCTATAGACACTCTGGCCCCTGACGTTTGCCCAATCTTTACCCTCCCAGTCTTCCATAGAGCTTTGAAGACGGGGTGTTTCCTCCGAGTATTGGGGAACAATAATCCATTTAGAATGTTGATGTGGCAGAAGGTTTTACCATTTGTTTTAATGCTTTAATCTGTTTGGTTTTACTGTTCTAATGTGATTTTATATATTTTTGATAGATGGATGGATGGATGGATGGATGGATGGATGGATGGATGGATGGAGAGATAGATAGATAGAAAGAAAGAAAGAAAAGATATATTAGGTAGGTAGGTAGGTAGGTAGGTAGGTAGGTAGGTAGGTAGGTAGGTAGATAGATAGATAGATATAGATAAGATATAAGATAAGATATAAGGTAAGATAGATAGATATAGAGAAGATATGATAGAGATAGATAGATAGATAGATAGATAGATAGATAGATAGATAGATAGAGATAAGATATAAGATAAGATAGATGATAGGTAGGTAGGTAGGTAGGTAGGTAGGTAGGTAGATAGATAGATAGATAGATAGATAGATAGATAGATAGATAGATAGATAGATAGATATAGAGAAGATATGATAGAGATAGATAGATAGATAGATAGATAGATAGATAGATATAGATATAGATATAGAGATAGATAGATAGATAGATAGATAGATAGATAGATAGATAGATAAGAAATAAGATAGATATAGAGAAGATATGATAGAGATAGATAGATAGATAGATAGATAGATAGATAAGATATAAGATAAGATAGATAGATAGATAGATGATAGATAGATGATAGATAGATGATAGATAGATAGATAGATAGATAAATAGATAGAGATAAGATATAAGATAAGATAGATGATAGGTAGATAGATAGATAGATAGATAGATAGATAGATAGATAGATATAGAGAAGATATGATACATATATATATATATATATATATATATAGATAGATAGATAGATAGATAGATAGATAGATAGATATAGATATAGATAGATAGATAGATAAGAAATAAGATAGATATAGAGATATGATAGAGATAGATAGATAGATAGATAAGATATAAGATAAGATAGATAGATAGATGATAGATAGATAGATAGATAGATAGATAGATAGATAGATAGATAGATAGATAGATAGATAGATATAGATAAGAAATAAGATTGATAGATATAGAGAAAATATGATAGAGATAGATAGATAGATAGATAGATAGATAGATAGATAGATAGATAGATAGATAGATAGATAGATAGATAGATAGACAGACAGACAGACAGACAGACAGACAGACAGATAGATGGATGATAGGCAGACAGACAGACAGACAGAGACAAACCAACTTAGGCCACCATATCAGCCAAAGTAAACAGCTACAAAGGGGGTGGAAATAAAAATATTTTTTTCATATTTGATCCCCTGCCTTCACACCTGCAAAGCTTTTGCCTGCTCTGACTCAATCAATAAAAGTGGGGATTAAAAAAAATGTCAAGATGGTGGGTACAATAATGTGATCACAGCCCCTCCCATTTTAATGCCCCTCCCGCTTTGGGACCGATGCTTCAACCTGCGACAAATGAGGACCTTTTTATTTTTCCACCCATTTTAGGGGGGAAAAAAAACCTGTTTCAAAGCGACCCAATATTGTTTTACAGAGGGCTTGTAGTTTTCACCTGCAATAATATAAAATGTTGCTGCTACTGTTGATAATGGAGATGTTACTCGGATCAACCTTATGCTCTTGTTTTATTGTTTGATACTGTTTTGTATTAGACGCTCTTAACAGATTGCCCGATGAATGTGGTTTACTGAGCAATCTAAAAACATAATAAATAAACAGATACAGACACCAATGCGTGCACGGAAGAAGATTTTAGCCTTCCTCTAAACATCCTTCAGAAAAGCTGGACTCCATCACCCATCAATTCTAGCAACTCCACTATTGAAGGGTAATTTCAATATCAAGATCTACCAAGGAACCACACATGCTGGTTGGTTTTTGCTGCAATTAGAGTAGCTCAACTCTGCCTCTCGACAAAAATTATCATGATGCAAATTATATGTGACTTATGCTTTTAGGTGAAGCATAAACCTGGACAGCCGCTTCCCTGATATGGTATAGGGCAGTGGTGGGTTTCAAAAAAATTTAGAACTTCTTCTGTTGGAGTGGCCTGCTTTGTGGGAGTGGCTTGCCAGCCATGTGACTGGGTGGGAGTGGCTTGCCAGCCATGTGACTGGGTGGGCGTCCAGGTGGGTGGGTGGAGCCTCCTGCCACTGCTACTACCGGTTTGGCCAATCTGGGCTAAACCGGAAGCAACCCACCTCTGCTCCACTCCACTGCTCACACAGAATACCTTATACTACCAGACTTGAAATTTTGGGCTTTAGACAACTTAGAACTACACCGCCTTCAGTCTGACCTGAGCACAGTACATAAAATTATCTGCTACAATGTCCTACCTGTCAACGACTACTTCAGCTTCAACCACAACAACACAGGAGCACACAATAGATACAAACTCAAGGTAAACCGCTCCAAACTTGATTGCAGAAAATATGACTTCAGCAACAGAGTGGTCAACGCCTGGACTGTATTACCTGACTCTGTGGTTTCTTCCCCAAACCCCCAAAACTTTAACCTTAGACTGTCTACTGTTGACCTCACCCCATTCCTAAGAGGTCTGTAAGGGGCCATGCATAAGCGCACCAGTGTGCCTACCGTCCCTGTCCTAATGTTCCCTTCTATTCATATCCATTTCATGTATTCATAATCCTGTTTATACTTATATCTGTTATCTAATACATGCTTGATGAAACAAACAAATGAACAAATGAATGAATATATGAATAAACAAAGTAATAAGCTGAAATTAATGTTTCTACCTATATGATCCAATAAAAACATTGGACCATTTCTCTTTGTTTCTCAACCTACTGTATCTAATGAATGAAGAAAAAGATTATTCTTAAGGTAGGACCCATAGTTTTAGAAGGTTTACTATGTTTGAATACCGTGGCTATTTATAAAAAAAAAAGGCAGCATTTCCAATTATCGCCCAGACAGAGATTCTAGGGTGCATTTTATCCCTGTAAGCCTAACGTGTAACATTCTTTAAATGCATCTTCCATTAATGTAATCATGATTTGCACCATCACCCAGCAGAAGGCCTTGATTAAAATCAAGGGGGTGAGCAGATTGTTCGGCAGTGAGGAGCCAGATTAAAACATGCATCGTGGGCTGAGGAAACTTAGCTGATTTACATATATTAGTTGCATGCAATTAAGATGATTTGCACATGCATTGTGGGAACAATTGCTGCACTTTGGTCTAGGAGTGTTTTTTGTAAATGGAAAAATAGGGCCCTGGACTTTGAAAAACTAAGGTTGTGCTTTGAAGCTAATTGACATACGGAGGAAAGAAGAGGAGAGGAGAGGAAAGGAAAGGAAAGGGGAAAAGAAGAGAGGAAGGAAAGAGAAGAGAGGAAAGGGAAGAAGAAGGAAAGAGGAGAGGAAAGAAAAGGGGAAAAGGACGAGAGGAGAGGAAACAGAGGAAGGAAAGAGGAAAGGAAAGGGGAAAAGAAGAGAGGAAGGAAAGAGAAGAGAGGAAAGGGAAGAGGAAGGAAAAAGGAGAGGAAGAGAGGAAGGAAAGAGAAGAGGAAAGGAAAGGGGAAAAGAAGAGAGGAAGGAAAGAGAAGAGGAAAGGGAAGAGGAAGGAAAGAGGAGAGGAAAGGAAAGGGGAAAAGAAGAGAGGAAGGAAAGAGAAGAGGAAAGGGAAGAGAGGAAGGAAAGAGGAGAGGAAAGGAAAGGGGAAAAGAAGAGAGGAAGGAAAGAGAAGAGGAAAGGGAAGAGGAAGGAAAGAGGAGAGGAAAGGAAAGGGAGAAAAGAAGAGAGGAAGGAAAGAGAAGAGAGGAAAGGGAAGAGGAAGGAAAGAGGAGAGGAAAGGAGGTAAGGAAAGAGGAAAGGAAAGGAAAGGAAGGGAATGAAAGGAAAAGAAAAGAAAAGAAAGGAAAGAAGGAGTGGGAGTGGGAGCGAGATAGCAGAACCCTGCTATCATGTCTCCCCTAGTCCTTCTTTTCATTAAACTAGCCATGCCACGTTCCTGCAACCGTTCTTCATATGTTTTAATCTCCGGTCCCCTAATCCTCTTTCTTGCTCTTCTCTGCACTCTTTCTAGAGTCTCAACATCTTTTTCACATCGTGGCAACCAAAACGGAAATACATGACCCAAAACACCGCCAATATCGTACCTATGGGTCAGTTGCCAAGCATCTGAACGTTGATCGCGTGGCCGCGGGGATGCTGCAACCATCGTTAAATGTGGAAAAAAAATGGTCATCGGTCACTCCCCCTCCCCCCGTGATGTAGTAACTCCAAACAGTCACTAAACGAAACTGTTGTAAGTCAAAGACTGTCCCATTTTGACTTCATCCTGGCTTTCAAAGATTGCCAGGCTTCCTTAAGGAGAAGCTTTCAATCGAAACACACCCAGGCCAATTCCATCCCAGCCCACCCCCAGTTGTGAGCCTAACTCAACAGAAAAAGCGGAACGTTGGGGAAAATGTACTGGAAGTGCTAATTAATTCTGAAGGTCGGCGCTGTTATATCACCACTGATGTAACAGCAAGGAATCCACGCCAGCCCGGTAAGGAACCATTTGCAACTGTAGGTAATAGAAAATGACAAGAGGTGCACTTTGCAATGCACGGATGCAGAGGGCACATTAAAAACCGCCCTATAAAACCGTAACAACTTTTAGCACGGAAGGAGATCTTCCTTCACCAATCCCCACTGCTCTAGATGCCAGAGCCAGGACTAAGGGAGGCATAAAGAAGGCCCCCAATATTCAGGGCTCGGCGTCTGATTTAATTCTTGATGTCATGGTGCTGGGGTGAGTGGGGGGGGCAAGGGACATATTCTTCTAGCGCCCTGTTTTGTCCAGGCAAGCAACATTTGGGGCAGCGCCAACTTGTGCTTTACAACGAAATCTCTGAATCTTTCTGAGACCTTAGACCAGGGGTCGGCAACCTTAAACACTCAAAGAGCCACAAAGGTCCTAACCGGAAGCCCGCCATTCAATTCTGGAGCCGACCGGAAGTCCGGCTCCCCCACTGTAGAGTCTCCTCCTAGCGCGGCATCCTTTTTCCTCTACCTGTCCTAATCAGAAGCCCTATCAATGGTGGAGCCGACCGGCAACAGGGAGCCGCAGCAAAGGGATGTAAGAGCCACATGCGGCTCCAGAGCCACGGATTGCTCACTCCTGCCTTAGAGCAACTCTTCTATGTTTTAGCCTCCAGTCTCCTAACCAACGAAGAGGATTAGGGGACTGGAGGTTAAAACATATGAAGAACGGTTGCTGGAACTGGGTAGGTCTAGTTTAATGAAAAGAAGGACCAGGGGAGACATGATAGTAGTGTTCCAAGATCTCAGAAGAAGAGGGAGTCAAACTATTCTCCAAAGCACCTGAGGGCAGGACAAGAAGCAATGGGTGGAAACTAATCAAGGAGAGAAGCAACTTAGAACTAAGGAGGAATTCCCTGACAGTTAAACAATCAATACATCCAAATTGAATGTAGATGTATCATGCCTTGTGAATCATTGGGTCATAAACCTTAACAATACCAACATGTAGTTAGTATAAAATGGAGCTAAATTAGTGTCTTGGGGCTATCGTAATTATAATGTGAGTTATGCGAGCATCCTGTGATATTCGTGAACGATCAAGACCAGCTTGGATGGACCACTTTCAGAGGCAAATCCTGCTTTGTGGCTTAAGGAGGTGGGTTTAAGGAACAGTACCGAGTACCAAGAGCCGAGGTGGTGCAGTGGTTAGGGTGCAGTACTGCACGCCACTTCAGCTGACTGTTATCTGCAGTTCAGCGGTTCTAATCTCACCGGCTCAGGGTTGACTCAGCCTTCCATCCTTCCGAGGTGAGTGAAATGAGGACCCAGACTTGGGGGCGATATGCTGACTCTGTAAACCGCTTAGAGAGGGCTGAAAGCCCTATGAAGTGGTATATAAGTCTAACTGCTATTGCTATTGCTATTCCCTGAAAATAAGACAGGGTCTTATTTTCTTTTGACCCCCAAAATAAGCACTTGGCCTTATTTTCGGGGAGGTCTTATTATTTTTGAGGTGCAGGAGGCAACGAACGTGGTCAACTCATGGCTGCTGCTGTGTTGCAATATTTTCAGGGAGGGCTTATTTTGGGGGGAGGGCTTATTTTAGAGCATAAGCTTATTGGGCTTATTATAGGTTTATAGGTTTATTGGATTTATATGCCGCCCTTCTCCCAAGGACTCAGCGGTGATACAGCGGTGATACCGGAGGGGGCCACAACGAAGGACACCCCCCCCACTCCAACTGCGCCCACGCCAACTACCGAAGCCATCTTCCGCTGGCATCAATATCCTTGCCAGCTGCCTCAGCCACTCCCTGCTGATCCAGCCTATCACGTCCATAAGCAAGTGGCAGAAACCCCAGGCAGGGCGTCCCGCCGCCAACCACACCCACGCCAGCAGCTGCAGACGCTCTCCATTCTCCACCAACCGCCCCGTTTCACTCACGACATGCCGGCTACGCAGCAGGAAATCGCAGCTCAAGGGTACCCCTGAGGTCCCAGGGAGTTCTCATAGATGGACCTGGAGTCAATGATGGGATAGGGTACCCCCTGCAAGCCCTGAGAAGGACAATCATCTCCCTGAAGCTCTCCTCAAATGCAACAGGACACCATCTTGGGCATGCTCAGTAGAATAGTATCCGGGGAGGTCTTATTTTCGGGGAAACAGGGTATGAATAAAGTGTCACAAATCTAAAAAAAGGGGAGATCAACTGCGTACTTTATAACTTTCTTTTGGTGTGCAGATAATCCTTGACTTACGACCTTTCACTTAGGGGACCGCTCAAAGTTACAGCAGCACTGAAAGAAAGTGACTTCTGACCAGTTTTTGCACTTCTGACCGTCGCAGCATCCCCATGGTTAGGTGGTCAAAACAACTTCTTTCTCTTTTTATACATACGGACAGGCAATAGATATTTTAAAAAGGAAGATTAACAACTAATACAAAATGCTGGCTGTTGTGGCCTGCCAGTGGAGCTGGAGGCAGACTCACAGTGAGGAGGTTGGGGAGGAACATGGGCCAATCCTGGAGTCTGGGGAAGGCTCGGATGAGGGCTCTGTGTCGGAGCTGCCAGGAGAAGGGAACAGCTAAGGAACAAGGGTCGACTCGGCAGTAAAGCCACAAATGGACGGTGAATGGCCCCTCCCATAGGGAATAAAAGAGGAGCGAAAGGGGAGTGGAGTTTGCAGGAGTCAATTAGTTCAATTCATTCGGGTGAAGATCTGTTCCTGATTTCTTGCCAAGTAATTGCTGCTACAGAGTGGCGTTTGGAAGATATCGGCCTGGCAGCTCTCCAAGCCTGATAAAGGTCTGTAGTTGTGAAATCTCTTGAAAGACTGTTGGCCGGGACTTTGCGGGAAAGGAATTCCCTTTAAACTAAATAAAAGGGGTTTTATCGGGTCTGCGCCCTAGAGACGCAGCTGAATGTGCAAAGTACCGTTCATGGATCCGAAAAGTGGACCCTGCATCTTTTCGAATATGCTAGGGAGGAGGAGGAAGAGGAGGAGGAGGAGGAGGAGGAGGAGGAGAAGAAGAAATGGACACAATCACCCTGTTAACATGGGGCACAAAACCCTAACTACACACCTACCAGCAATTTAACCTTGTGAATGCCAGGTTCACACGACCAAAAGAATACTTCCACTAACCTCATCTCCCGTCACAGAACGCCAACGAAAAAACGAACAAAGACTGGATTTTTTCAACTGAGAGACTGTATACCGGCTGCACTGAGAATGCTCCATGGAGGATACGATAAAGAAACTACATGGCTCTTCTGTATATTAAATGGAAAATGGTCATAAGGCTTCATTTGACCCCCAAGGTATGGGTCAAATTAATCGCTGCATATGCTAATGGAATTCCATTCTTTACAGGGTGGTACAGACTGATCCTTTAACCCTGTACATTTCTTACGTTCCTTCCAAGCACCTCGCCAACTCTTCATAAATTAAATCTGCATTCAGCCGCCGCACGCCGTAGCGCTAATAGAGTTCCTTTAATAGCAACAAGAATTCCACTGTAATAAAGTACTAATATTCATGATGATGATGTTAATAGCAATATTACCAGCAGGATCTGTAGTGATCGTAATTGCGGAACTGATCTTAATCACAGCAAAGTCTATTGATGGCGCGGAATTCATACCGCTATGCTCCAGACTATGCATTCCAAGGCCATATAAATACAATAACTTTCAAATACAAGGAAAGCATCTGAATTGCAAGGACACAGAAACAAGATAAACAGGGCAATTCACGGCAGGAAAAAAATCTATTCAACCAGTGGTGAAATTCATTTTTTTACTACTGGATCTGTGGGCGTGGCTTGATGGGCGTGGCAGGGGAAGGATACGGCAAAATCCCCATACCCTCCCCACTCCAGGGGAAGGATACTGCAAAATCTCCATTCCCTCCCCACTCCAGGGGAAGGATACTGCAAAATCCCCATTCCCTCCCCACTCCAGGGGAAGGATACTGCAAAATCCCCATTCCCTCCCCACTCCAGGGGAAGGATACTGCAAAATCTCCATTCCCTCCCCACTCCAGGGGAAGGATACTGCAAAATCCCCATTCCCTCCCTACTCCAGGGGAAGGATACTGCAAAATCCCCATTCCCTCCCCACTCCAGGGGAAGGATACTGCAAAATCCCCATTCCCTCCCCACTCCAGGGGAAGGATACTGCAAAATCTCCATTCCCTCCCCACTCCAGGGGAAGGATACTGCAAAATCCCCATTCCCTCCCTACTCCAGGGGAAGGATACTGCAAAATCCCCATTCCCTCCCCACTCCAGGGGAAGGATACTGCAAAATCCCCATTTCCTCCCCACTCCAGGGGAAGGATACTGCAAAATCCCCATTTCCTCCCTACTCCAGGGGAAGGATACTGCAAAATCCCCATTTCCTCCCTACTCCAGGGGAAAGATACTGGAAAATCCCCATTCCCTCCCCATGCCTGGGGCGAGCCAAAGGTGGTATTTGCCAATTCTCCGAACTACTCAATATTTCCGCTACCGGTTCTCCAGAACCTGCTGAATTTCACCCCTGTATGCAACGCATAAATTTTAAGTGCAAAGAAGAATGTAAGAGAAGCATTTCCTTTCATTAAGTGCTACCAATGAGAAATAAAATCACTTTCGGCTTGATAAAACTGTATCCCTTTCTTACAGTGTAATAACTATTATAACTGCTGATTACATTTCTTTTGAAAACATTACCTTCCTAATCTCCTATCCCTACACTTATTTTCCTTAAATCTCTACGGTTGTTTCAATTAATTTACCAAGAAGCAAATATTATTATTATTTTGCTCCTAAACGTAATGAGGTTGGAAAACATGTTATAAAGGGAAGACATGGGCCTCAAGTAGTAAGAAAAGAACGATTCGTATTTGTATTTGTGTTTTTTTGAATTTAGATTTTCAGAAGAATGAAAGAAGTATCTTTACTAAGAAAAAGGGAAACTTAATGACAGGAACAGGGACGTGGTGGCTCAGTGGCTAAGATGCTGAGCTTGTTGATCAGAAAGGTCAGCAGTTCGAACCCCTAGCGCCGCATATCGGAGTGAGCTCCCGTTACTTGTCCCAGCTTCTGCCAACCTAGCAGTTCAAAAGCACGTAAAAATGGAAGTACAAAAATAGGAACCACCTTTGGTGGGAAGGTAACAGTATCCTGTGCACCTTTGACATTTAGTCATGCCGGCCACATGACCACGGAGACGTCTTCGGACAGTGCTGGCTCTTCCGTTTTGAAACTGAGATGAGCACCGCCCCTTAGAGTCAGGAACGACTAGCACGTATGTGCAAAGGAAACCTTTACCATTAATAGCAGGAATTGAAAATACTTAGGTATTTCATCCACTGTTCTTTCACCAACCGAAAAAAAAACCCATCTGTGTTACAATACACATAACTTTCTTCATCTTTTGAAAGAATGTTTTAAAAAATCATTTTGTTGCAAGCTCACTTCTCTGATCCACCCAAAATTAGATCTTCCTGCACATCCAAGGTGGCGCAGTGGTTAAATGCAGCACTGCAGGCTACTGCTAGATCAGCAGGTCAGCAGTTCAAATCTCACCGGCTCAGGGTTGACTCAGCCTTCCATCCTTCCGAGGTGGGTAAAATGAGGACCCGGATTGTTGGGGGCAATATGCTGACTCTGTAAACCGCTTAGAGAGGGCTGAAAGGCCTATGAAGCGGTATATAAGTCTACTGCTATTGCTATTGCTATCTGTTTCTTCCTTCCTTCTCTTTTTTAACAATACAGGAGAGAACATTCAATATTGCTCGGAGTGGTGCTATCCGATGCATCTACTCGAATTGCTGGCTGGGAGTCACTGGAGTTGCCAAGACAGATGTCAACCAGGGGTAGGCTGACCTGATTCCTAATCTGCCCTATTTCTATCGTTAAGAATGGCTAATTGACAGGATTTCTTTGAAGCGTTTTTAAATGATCTGCTTGTCCCAATAGATATTAGGCCGGTCACTATGGGAACAAGATGTAGAACAGGACTTTAGTCTTTTTTTGTCATTTCTGTTGATCTAAATGAGTAAGGTGGAAGGGACATTACTCTGCTAAGCAAGTTAATGGAAGGGAGGGGGAGAGGAAGGAAGGAAGGAAAGAAAAAGAAAAGGAAAGAAAAAGGATAGTTGGGGGCAGTATGCTGACTCTGTAAACCGCTTAGAAAGGGCCATTATAAAGCACTATGCAGCGGCATATAAGTCTAAGTGCTACTGCTATTAATGAGTAAGGTGGAAGTCCTATTACTCTGTTAGGCAAATTCACAAAGGAAGGAGGGAGGGAAGGAGGGAGGGAGGGAGGGAGGGAGGGAGGGAGGGAGGGAGGGAGGAAGGAAGGAAGGAAGGAAGGAAGGAAGGAAGGAAGGAAGGAAGGAAGGAAGCAAGCAAGCAAGCAAGCAAGCAAGCAAGCAAGCAAGCAAGCAAGCAAGCAAGCAAGCAAGCAAGCCGTAGTGGCACAGTGGTTAGAATGCAGCATTGCAGGCTGACTCTGCCCACTGTCAGCAGTTCAATCCTGACCGGCTCAAAGTTGACTCAGTCTTCCATCCTTCCGAGGATGTCTGCATTGCTATTACTATTAATCTTCTCATCGTTCCTATCACTCATCTCCTCCCACTTATGACTGCAGGACTGTAACTTTGTTGCTTGTATCCTTATGATTTATATTGATTATTTCCTGCTATGATTTGATTGCTTATTTGCACCCTATGACTATCATTCGGTGTTGTACCTTATGATTCTTGACGAATGTATCTTGTCTTTTTATGTACAGTGAGAGCTTATGCACCAAAGACCAATTCCTTGTGTGTCCAATCACACTTGGCCAATAAAGAATTCCATTCCATTGTTCTATTCTATTCTATTCTATTCTCAGGAGAAAGAATAACTTAAGTATCCACCGAAGGCTGGCAGGATTTTTTCTTCTTCTTCTTCTTCTTCTTCTTCTTCTTCTTCTTCTTCTTCTTCTTCTTCTTCTTCTTCTTCTTCTTCTTCTTCTTCTTCTTCTTCTCCTTCTCCTTCTTCCCTTTCTTCTTCCTCTTCCTCTTCTTCTCCTCCTCCTCCTCCTCTTCTTCTTCTTCTTCTCCTTCTTCCCTTTCTTCTTCCTCTTCCTCTTCTTCTTCCTCCTCCTCCTCCTCCTCTTCTTCTTCTTCTCCTTCTTCCCTTTCTTCCTCCTCCTCCTCCTCCTCCTCCTCCTCCTCCTCCTCCTCCTCTTCTTCTTCTTCTTCTTCTTCTTCTTCTTCTTCTTCTTCTTCATTTGTTTGTTGGATTTATATGCCGCCCTTCTCCCAAAGGACTCAGGGCGGCGTACATTTTCTTCTTCTTCTTCTTCTTCTTCTTCTTCTTCTTCTTCTTCTTCTTCTTCTTCTTCTTCTTCTTCTTCTTCTCCTCCTCCTCCTCCTCCTCCTCCTCCTCCTCCTTCCCTTTCTTCTTCTTCTTCTTCCTCTTCTTCCTCTTCTTCTTCTTCTTCTCCTCCTCCTTCCTCTTCTCCCTCCTCCTCCTCCTCTTCTTCTTCTTCTTCTCCTCCTCCTTCTTCCCTTCTTCTTCCTCTTCCTCTTCTTCTTCTCCTCCTCCTCCTCCTTCTCCTTCCTCTTCTCCCTCCTCTTCTCCCTCCCCCTCCCCCTCCCCCCCTCCTCCTCCTCCTTCTTCCCTTTCTTCTTCTCCTCCTCCTCCTCCTCCTCCTCCTCCTCCTCCTCCTCCTTCTTCTTCTTCTTCTTCTTCCCAGCAAAAGATTAACCTGACAACTCTGAAGTGTATCTCTGACAGCAAGTCTCTGGTAGGCCCTGGGTTTTGATTTACTTGGGGGGGGGGAAATCATCTCAGCATCTTGTCAAGAACAACTGTAGACGCAGCATAAATGCCACCAGAGGAACTGAGCTAACCTTTCATGCCAAGCTGCAGTCTTAAGCAGTGGACGGTTGGGGCGGGTGATCTGAAATGACAGTTCAAAACAGTCTCCTTGCCTTCCGATGACACTCTTCACAAACAAGCCTTGCATTTCAACCTTCAGAGATTGTCAAGACCTGGGCAGTTTCATTGACGGCTCAAAGAAATCCAGGACAGCCTTAACAGGGCCATAGAATTGGACGGCATCTCCAAGGTCATCTATTTCACTGCCCGCGTTTTGTCCACAGGAGGCCACTGTACAAAAACAGGCCCTTCTGGTTCCAACGGAGGGCAAAAACTGGATGCAAATATTTTAGGATTTGCTGTAGCGGTTAAGGTACCAAGCCAGAAATCAGAAGACTGGGAGTTCTAGTGCCGCCTTAGCCAGGAAAGCTGGCTGGGTGACTTTGAGCCAATCACCAGGAGACTGTGAGTTCTAGTCCCACCTTAGTTAGGAAAGCTGGCTGGGTGACTTTGAGCCAATCACCAGGAGACTGTGAGTTCTAGTCCCGCCTTAGCCAGGAAAGCTGGCTGGGTGACTTTGAGCCAATCACCAAGAGACTGTGAGTTCTAATCCCGCCTTAGCCAGGAAAGCTGGCTGGGTGACTTTGAGCCAATCACCAGGAGACTGTGAGTTCTAGTCCTGCCTTAGGCATGAAAGCCGGCTGGGTAACTTTGAGCCAATCACTAAAAGACTGTGAGTTCTAGTCCCGCCTTAGCCAGGAAAGCTGGCTGGGTGACTTTGAGCCAATCACCAGGAGACTGTGAGTTCTAGTCCCGCCTTAGGCATGAAAGCCTGCTGGGTAACTTAAATCAAGACGTTTTGGTACTTGAACTAAAAGGCATTCATAATCGTTACAAGATTGGGGAGGGGGGGGAGAGTAAATCTCTTTGAAGCAAGCAAATTGTGGAAGGCAAAAACGTATGAAGACCAGTTCCTGAAATTGGGTACGGCTAGTCTACAGAAGAAAGTTGGACTATAAGGAAGGCGCCAAAGAATTGAGGCCTTTGAACTATGGAGCTGGAGAAGACTCCTGCGAGTCCCTTGGACTGCAAGGTGATCAAACCGGTCAGTCCTGGAGGAGATCAACCCTGACTGCTCTTTAGAAGGCCAGATCCTGAAGAGGAAACTCAAAGACTTTGGCCACCTAATGAGAAGGAGGGAACCCCTGGAGAAGAGCCTCATGCTGGGAAAGATGGAGGGCAAGAGAAGAACGGGACAACAGAGAATGAGTTGGCTGGATGGAGTCACCAAAGCAGTTGGTATGAGCTTAAATGGACTCCAGAGGATGGTAGAGGACAGGAAGGCCTGGAGGAACGTTGTCCATTATTTAATTAGTTTGTATGCCGCCCACTCTCGAGAGACTCAGGGCGGGTCCATGGGGTCGCAATGGGTAGGACACGACTTCGCAACTAAGAAGAATGACTAGGGGTGACATGATAGCAGTCTTCCAGTATTTGAGAGACTGCCATAGAGATGAGGGGGTCAATTTATTTTCCAAAGAGCCAGGCGGCAGGACAAGAAACAATGGATGGAAACTAATCAAGGAGAGAAGCCACCTGGAATTAAGGAGAAACTTCCTAGCAGGGAGGCCAATTAAGCAAACGATCATCTTGCCTTCAGATGTTGTGGGTGCTTCATCACTGGAGGTTTTTAAGAATTGACTGGACAGCCACTTGTCTGAAATGGTATAGGATCTCCTGCTTGAGCAGGGAGGGTTGGACTAGATGACCTCCAGGGTCCTTTCGAGTTCGATTCTGATTCTGACTTGGTCAAAATCACCCATGCTAATCTCTGAAAATCTCCAGGCCAAAAACCAGCCGAAGTACTAAGCCTTGCAATACCATAGCACCGATGGCTTAAAAACCTACCCTCTTTCCAATTGCAAAAGGGAATTACAGCTCCAGATTACCAATTTTCTCTGTGGCTATTAAAAGATTCTTGTCAAGCGTTTTCTTTCTTTTTTGCCTTGCCTGAGCGGATGAGGACATGGCAGCTTTCAATAATAAAGAAAACATATTTGGATGAGCGATATATTGGCACTTTGCTAGTTTTTAAATATACAGCGTAGCATATGTTCAACACAGAACATATGGGGGGAAAAGAAAAACCAACACTTGATTCCTAGGCAAAACGCTGTAAACTGCCACGGTGCAAAAGCCTACAGCATAGCAGGATAAAAGTCAACAAATTCAGCTGTTAAAACTGGTAAATGGACCCCTCTGATCTGAAATGGTCTATCTTGGGGTGTGATGTCCAGTTTCTATGGTCAGAAAAGGTATAACGCAGAATATCAGACACTGGTTCTATGAGAGAGGTGTGATCTACTATGGGTTTTTTCTGGGCATGCGACGGGTGTTTCATTTCAACCTTGGCGACTTTAAGATGGGTGGACTTCAACTCCCAGAATCCCCCAGGCAGCAAGCAAGCTGCCTGGGGAATTCTGGGAGTTGAAGTCCACCCATCTTAAGGTCCCCCAGATTGAAACGAATCTTTGAGTATTACCTATTAGCAGGGGTGGGATTGAAAATTCTTAGCAACCGGTTCTCTGCCCAGTTGCTGGGTGGGCATGGCCATGGGGGGGGGGGGGGCACTACTCAATCTCCTCACGGCAGGGGAGGGCGTTTTTGCTCTCCCCAGGCTCTGGTGGCTTTGTTTGAGCCTCTGGGAGGGTGAAAATGGGCTCCCCCAGGCTCCGGAGGCCCTCCGAAGGCTGGAAACGGGCCCATTTCCAGATTACCGGAACTTCCGGTAGGCCCATTTTGCACCCTCCTCAGGCTCCAGAGGCTTTCCTTGAGCCTCCGGGAGGGTGAAAATGGCCTCCCCCGGGCTCCGGAGGCCCTCTGGAACCCAGAAACTTCCTGCCAGCCCATTTTTTCGCCCTCCCAGAGTCTCTGTGGGCCCTGTATTTACCTGGCATGATGAATGGGCCGTGTGGAGACTCCTGGGAGGAAGCACGAGGGGGGGCTGCAAGAGGGGGGGCTGCAAGTGTGGGGGGCACCCAGTTTTGGCTGGCAGAGGGCTATCAAAATTAAAAACAAAAGGAGAAATGTTTTCCCTTTTGCCTTTGAGCACGCAAAGAGGGGCAGGAAAGGAGAAAGTGAACGACAAAGAAAAAGATGGGAAGACACCAAGGAAGGAAAAGTAAGGAAAGAAGGGAAGGAAGGAGAAAGGAGAATGAAGAGGGAAGGAAGAAGAAGAAAAGGAAGGAAGGAAGGAAGGAAGGAAGGAAGGAAGGAAGGAAGGAAGGAAGGAAGGAAGGAAGGAGATTATATTGAGAGTGAGGGAGGGTCTGAGGGAAGTCCTGCCTTAGTACTTCGCCACCACAGGTGCCCCTCCCCAAGGTCCCGTCCACCATGGCCATGCCCCTTGTCCACGACCACCACAACCACATGTGCCCCTGGCCACACCACCCGGCCTTTCCAGGTCAAACACAACCCTGATGTGGCCCTCAATGAAATCGAGTTTGACATTCCTGCCCTAGACCATTTCAGGCAAAGGGTTGTCCCATCTCTTCCGAAAACATCCAGTCTCGGAGCACCCACAATAATCTGGAGGCAAGTCGTTCCACTGGTTAATTGTTCTGTCAGGGAAATTCCTTCTCAGGGAACCAACCTAGAACTAAGGCGAAAATTCTTGACAGCCAGAACAGATTAAGATTAAGATTTAATTTATTTGTATGCCACCCTTCTCCGGGAGGGACTCAGGGCGGCGAACAACTCAAAAGGGGAAAGGGGATACAAACACAATACACGTAATTAAAATACACAAGAGTCACACAGCCATACAAGTCGAGAGGGGAGAGGAACTCATCAACCCCAGGCCTGCCGGCACAGCCAGGTTTTGACGGCTTTTCGGAAGGCCTGGAGAGAGGTGAGGGTCCGAATCTCCGCGGGGAGTTCATTCCAAAGGGCCGGAGCTGCAACAGAGAAGGCCCTCCCCTGGGTGGTAGCCAGATGGCATTGGCTGGTAGACAGAACCCAGAGGAGGCCGACCCTGTGCGATCTAACGGGTTTGTGGGAGGTAATTGGCAGCAGGCGGTCTCTCACAATTAATCGGTGGAACCATTTTGCAACCCAAGAGGTTATGGATCAGTGGTGGGATTCAAATAATTTACCAATCAGTTCTCCGCCCTAATGACCATCTGGGCAGGTGGGGCTCGGTGGTCATGTGACTGGGTGGGCTTGGCCAACTCAACGTCACTCAGGTCAATGGATGCTTCGCCTTAGCTGTTACAATGTAATAAGGATTAACTGGAGAGGCAGTTTCTGTAAGCAGGACAATGAAAATGAGGCTAGAAACAACACCAGAATGTTTCCTTCCTGCCTTCCTTACAGGATTAGCCCTGTAAAGTGGGAAAAAACAAAATTCCAACAATCGGTTCGCTGAACTACTTAGAAAGTTACCAACCAGTTCTCCCGAATAGGTGCGAACCGGCTGAATCCCACCACTGTTATGGATGCTCCGACGATTACGGTCACATCAACCAGAACTGAAATGGCACAAAACGTAAACTATGAATGGGAAAGGGGAGGAGGGAGGTTTTTTTGGAGGAGGGCTGACAGGCCGTAACCCTTAGCATATTTAAAATATCTTGGTGCAAAGAGCAGCCTTGTGGCCAAGAAACGACGGAACACAACTTGTGCTGCGTTGCGTTTTTGCAGCTGGAGAGATGCTCGGAGGGCGTGTCGGCAGAGATGCAACCACTGTGAAGCAGATGTCATTCACAAAGATGAAGATAGAAGAGTATTGGGCCTGATGCATCAATCAGGAGTGATTTTTCTCCCTGACACAAGGTCATCCGTCTATAACACAGCGGTGACTTTATTGCCGGGCGAGATTTCCAGATGAAAGATTCACTTTGCCAAAAAGGCCTAAACTTTTGAGATTCCCGAGTGAGGCAGCCATTGACTTGTTAAAAAAAAACTAAAAAGAATTTCAGGGCTGCCATCCATCCTTGAGAAAGCCTTATGTCGACTGTTCAGCATCCCAACTCCAAAATTTTGGAAGCGTGAAGAGGAGGCGTTTGTGGTTCCACAGAAATAGCAAAGGTAAAGGTTCTCCTTGCACAGATGTGCTAGTCGTTCCCGACTCTAGGGGGCGTTGCTCATCTCCGTTTCAAAGCCGAAGAGCCAGCGCTGTCCGAAGACGTCTCTGTGGTCATGTGGCCGGCATGACTCAACTCCCGAAGGCGCACGGAACGCTGTTCCCTTCCCACCAAAGGTGGTCCCTATTTTTCTACTTGCATTTTTTACGTGCTTTTCGAAGTGCTAGGTTGGCAGAAGAGAAATAGTAAAAATTGCTGCCAAAAAAAGAAGAAAGAAGAAACGTACATGAAATTTAGCACCGTGTGGGAACATGACGAGTCGGCTGAGGCGCCATCAAAACGAATTGAAAGATAAAGTTGGAATGGAGAAGATGGACTGATTATATTCAAAATAAATATGGGACGAAGAAACTTCAGTTAGCTTATGAATGAATGAACAAGGAATGTTATAATTTACCTAAAGTTAGCTTTACAAAAGGGGAGTTAAAGTACAAGCGAAGGTACGATGCTAAGGTTCCACCACAAAACCGCGTTCGACTAAACCGCGCTTGACGAAACCGCGTAGCTGACGTCATCAACAGCGCGACAACAGCGCGGAGACAGAAGTACGCTGTAAACGCTAAACCTAAAATTAACACCTAAACCTAAACCTAACCCCACTAAACCTAATCCTAAACCTAACCCTAAACCTAATCCTTAACCTAACCCTAAACCTAACCCTAAACCTAACCCTTAACCTAACCCTAAACCTAATCCTAACCCTTAACCTAACCCTAACCCTAACCCTAACCCTTAACCTAACCCTAAACCTAACCCTAAACCTAATCCTAAACCTAACCCTAAACCTAATCCTTAACCTAACCCTAAACCTAACCCTAAACCTAACCCTTAACCTAACCCTAAACCTAAACCTAACCCCACTAACCCTAAACCTAACCCTAACCCTTAACCTAACCCTAAACCTAACCCCTACCTTAAGTTGAATCGGCTTGCTTTCAAAGCGCTATTTAAAGCGCCCTTCTTTCTCCGCGCTCGCTGTTGTCACCCTGTTGATGACGTCAGCGACGCGGTTTAATCGGGCGCGGCTTAGTCGAGCGCGGTTTTGTCGTGCCACGGATGCTAAAGTTAGTTAGTTTATTTTAGTGTATGATTGTTAAATGCTTATACCCTGTATTTGCTCTGGGAGGTTGGGGGGGGAGGGGATGTGGGATTGGGGGGGAGGGAGGGAAGGGGAAAGGTATACAATTGTAAAACTTATTAAAACTTTTAATTAAAAAAAACGAATTGAAAGATACACGTGGTGGGATTCAGCTGGTTCGGAACAGTTCAGGCAAACCGGGTGCTAATTTTATGTCTGGTTCACCGAACCAGGACTGGCTGGCCCCACCTACCCCACCCCACCACCCAGGAGTCTCCACGCGGCCCATTTTGGATGCCAGGTAAGTGCAGGGCCCACATGGAGGCTCCGGGAAGGCGAAAAACGCTCTGGAAAGGCCTCCCAGAAGTTCCGGAAGTCCGGAAACGGGCCCGTTTCCAGTGTCCAGAGGGCCTCTGGAGCCCGGGGGAGGCCATTTTTAATCTCCCGGAGGCTCGAGGAAATCCTCCAGAGCATGGGGATGGTGAAAACGTCCACCCTCACTGTGGTGCAGGAGACTGAGTAGGCCACGCTCCCATGGACATGGCCCACCCAGCAACTGGGCAGAAAACTGGTTGCTAAAATTGTTGAATCCCACCCCTGAATACGTTTCTTAATTTGAGAGAGGACCTAAACATGTGCAAATTCGCCAGTGTGCAAAAAAATGCAGGAACATTTCTAGATCTCCTCCCCTTTCGTAAAAGCACAATGTGAACTCCACTACCGCAAAATTTTCTCGCTGGCAGCTCAGTTTTTGCCTCATCTGAGTTCTCTTATAATTGTGTTAATCTTGGGTTGTTTTTTCAACCTGAAAAAAAGATGTGTTGTTCACGGACGCCCCGCACGCCTATATTAAATCTTTGGGGTAAACTGGTTTGAATATGAAGTGCCAACCCAGAATTAAAAATAACAAGAGATTGAGAGGGAATCCTTTCAACCCATAATCCCAGCTCAATTAATAAAGCATCTTTAATCACTGACAGTTAGGCCCACAAGCAAATACCAGCAATACCAAGAATATCTCTAACAGAGATCCTAAAATTCTCCTGCAATAAGTTGAAGTTCGGTTTGCACATTGCATTAACCCATTTTTATTCTAAGGGTTAGATTGTGGATGAAATATGCCCTATTCAGGTAGTCCTCAACTTGCAACTTTGTTTAGTGGCCATTCAAAGTTGCAACCCCGCTGAAAACAGTGACAACAAACTTTCCTCCCACAGTTGTTAAGTGAATCACTGCAGTTCTGTTAGCAATAGACTTGTATACCACTTCACAGTGCTTTTTACAGCCCTCTCTAAGCAATTTACAGAGTCAGCCTCTTGCCCCCCAACAATTTGGGTCCTCATTTTACCCACCTCGGAAGGATGGAAGGCTGAGTCAACCTTGAGCCGGTCAGGATCGAACTCCTGGCAGTGGGTAGAATTAACCTGCAATACTGCATTCTAACCACTGCGCCACCACGGCTCTTATAACACGGTTACTGTGAATGTCCATTTGCTTTGCTTGTCAGAAGATCACAAAAGGGGATCACGTGACCCCGGGACCCTGCCAACGTCATAAATATGAATCAGTTTGCCAAGCATCGGAATTTTGATCATGTGACTGAGATGGGAGTACGGTCATACGGGTGAAAAAGTCACTTTTTTCAGTGCCGTTGTAACTCTGAACGGTTGTGAAGTCGAGGACTACCTGTAGATCGGTGAGATACAGGACTCAGACTAACCCGTCTTGTTCCTTGCCTTTGGCAATGTTCGCTTTTGCAGAAATATATATATATATATATGCAAGCATAAGACAATGGACTTTGCAAACATCGTATTAAAAAATAAATAGCTTCGGCTCTTCTGAGTCTATGAGCACCTGATGGTTAAACGCAACCAGAGTGTGAGACTCCAGCTGCAGATGTTCTGTGCTTAGTAGGAAGCTCTTTCCCTGAGACCCATTAAGGGCCAAGCAAGCTTTTTTTTCTTCTTATCTTTTTAAAGGCTCTGGGAAGAGCGCTCTCTCTCTCTCTCTCTCTCTCTCTCTCTCTCTCTCTCTCTCTCTCTCTCTCTCTCTCTCTCCCCCCTCTCCCTCTCTGTCTTTCTCTCTCTCTTTGTCTCTTTCTCTGTCTCTGTCTCTGTCTCTTTCTCTTTCTCTACCCCCCCCTCTCTCTGAATGTTTCTCTCTCACTCTTTCTGCCTCTGTGTATGTGTGTGTTTTTCTCTCTGTCTCATTCTCTCTGTCTTTCTCTGTCTCTGTCTGTCTATTTCTGTCTGTCCGTCTCTCTCTCTCTTGTTCTCTCTCTCTGCCTCTCTCTCTCTGCCTCTCTCTCTCTGTGTTTCTCTCTCTTTCTCTGTCTCATTCTCTCTGTGTGTCTTTCTCTCTCTCTGTGTGTGTCTTTCTCTGTCTCTGTCTGTCTCTTTCTTTCTCTCTGTCTTTCTGTTTGTCTCTCTCTCTGCCTCTCTGTGTGTTTCTCTCTCTTTCTCTCTCTGTCTCATTCTGTCCCTCTCTCTGTCTTTCTCTCTCTTTCTCTCTCTCTCTGTCTGTCTCTATGTATGTCTCTCTCTCTCTGCCTCTCTCTCTGTGTGTTTCTCTCTCTTTCTCTCTCTGTTTCATTCTCACCTTCTCTGTGTCTTTCTCTCTCTCTTTGTTTCTTTCTCTGTCTCTCTGTCTATCTCTTTCTCTCTGTCTTTCTGTTTATATCTCTCTCTCTCTCTGCCTCTCTCTCTGCCTCTCTCTGTCTGTCTGTCTCTCTGTCTGCCTCTCTCTGTCTCTCTCTCTCTCTGTGTGTGTGTCTGTGTCTCTGTCTCTCTGTCTCTGTCTCTGACTCTCTGTCTCTGTCTCTTTCTCCTTTTTATTTGGAGTGCACTTCCAGATAAATGCCAGTCATTTGGCCAGGGCTGACTCACAGAAGGTGCAGCAGGCACAGATGGTACTAATGCATAAATGTAATCTAGCAAAAGAGAGAGAGAGAGATGCCAATGCCAACCCAGAAAAAGTTCCAAATAGCTACAGTGCTTTTACAGGAATATATAATGTGATTGGCAAGATGAACTCCGAGGTTTGCATGAGCTGGCTGTTCCCGAATCAACCATCTAAAATTCTAAGGCAAAAAAAAAAAGGTTAGGGGGGGGGGAACATTTAGGATTGTCCTTGCCAATAAAGCAGCAAAAGTTAATGGGCCCAAAGAGACTCTGGAGAGGGTGCAAAAAAGAGCAACTAAGATGATTCCGGGGGCTGGAGGCTAAACATATGAAGGAAGGTTGCAAATGTCTAGTTCCAGGGTCCCCAAACTTGGCAACTTTAAGACTTGTGGACTTCAACTCCCAGAATCCTATGGCTAGGATGGCTGGAGAATTCTGGGGGTCGTAGTCCACCAGTCTTAAAGTGGCCAAGTTTGCAGACCTCTGGTCTAGTTTAATGAAAAGGAAACTTACACGAAATTTAGCACCGTGTGGGAACAATGGACACCGATTGCTGGAAAACTGAAAACTGGATTTAATCGCAAAGGCAAGAAAATAATTCCAGAATGGCAATAACTCTGGAAAAGAAATTAAACAATACTGCTGCACGGAACAAGGTACTTTGACTACTTAAAGAGTTTTCAGTCAGTTCACGGGCAAATTTAATATATATTTCCCAGGCCCCACCCCACAAATTTAAGTGATTTAAATCTCTATACACCAGTGGTGGGATTCAGCCGGTTCGCACCTATTCGGGAGAACCGGTTGGTAACTTTCTAAGCAGTTCGGAGAACCGGTTGTTGGAAGAAATCTCCTTTTGTTTTTTTCCTACTTTACAGGGCTAATCCTGTAAGGAAGGCAGGAAGGAAGGAAACATTCTGGTGTTGTTTCTAGCCTCATCTTTATTGCCCTGATTACAGAAACTGCCTCTCCGGTTAACTCTTATTACCATTGTAACAACTAAGGCGAAGCGTCCATCGACCTGAATGACGTTGACTTGGCCATGCCCACATGATCACATGATCACCGAGCCCCGCCTATCCAGCTTTGATTTTGATTTGATTTTGATTTTGATTATATTTATATGCTGCCCTTTCCCCCCGAAGGGGACTCAGCTGGTCATTAGGGCAGAGAACTGGTTGGTAAATTATTTGAAACCCACCACTGCTATACACCCTTTTGAGTGTGACAGACAGGAAGTGAAAGGAGGCTGGAAATGGCGGCTTTATCACGATTTTGCAGACCAGAGAGAAGTCATTTTGTAAAGACATTAAAAGATCGGTTGACTTAAGCCCTTAAACACATTAAGTATAAACACATCAAGTATATCCAGCGCTCAAGCTTTTGATCCCACTTAACTTTCCCTCGCAAAGGACGTCTCCGTTTCGGAGGAGAAATTTCACTCTCAGGAACCATCGAATTGCGGTTTGGATCCAAAGTTACAGGAAAATGCAGAAGGAAACAAATAACCAAACCAGAAGCCGTTCAAAGGACCTTTGCAAGCAGAAGCAAGCCACCGCTTCAAAATGAAGCAAAAACCGGCGGCAGGAATGAAGGTCACGATTCCTGGTTGAAAACTCAAAAATCAGTTTAGAATTATTATTTTTTAACAAAACAGCCTTTGCCCCTGATACAGAAAGGCATTAACGCTAGCAAGATTTAATCCTCTGCTTTCTTTTGCGTGTGGGAGATTTAAGAACATTTACTGTTCAGATCACCCACCATGTATACTGGGAAGTTCAAACAATATTTTGCTGCGCCATCATTACATTAGAACTGACAATCTGTTTGGATATCGCTTTTCTTGGATGTATGTACTGCTCGAAAGCATTGGCATTTCTAAGAAACCTATTAACAGATTAACAGAGTTGGAAGGGACCTTGTAGGTCATCTAGTCCAACCCCCTCGCCGAAGGAGGAGACCCTACTCCATTTCTGACAAATGGCAGTCCAATCTTTTCTTGAAAGCCTCCAGTGATGAAGTTCCCACAACTTCCGAAGGCAACTTCTATTCCATGGGTTGATTGCTCTCACTGTCAGGAAATTTCTTCTTATTTCCAGATTGAATCTCTCCTTGTTCACTTTCCATCCATTATTCCTTTCCTGGCCTTCAGGTGCTTTGGAAAATAGATTGACCCCCTCCTCTCTAGCAACCCCTCCAATACTGGAACATTGCTATCATGTCTCCCCTGGTCCTTCTCTTCACTAGACTAGCCATGCCAGGTTCCTGCAACAATTCTTCGTATGTTTTAGCCTCCTGTTCCCTAATCATCTTTATTGCTCTTCTCTGCACTCTTTCTAGAGTCTCAACATCTTTTTGATAGTATGGTGACCAAAACTGGATGCAGTACTCTAGGTGTCTTACTAAGGCTTTATAGAGTGGTATTAGTACCTCCCCTTGATCTTGGTTGCATCGCTATGTTAAATTGTTAAAGAAATAAACAAAATATTTAAATTTTGCTTGATTGCAATTGCTGTCAGGTGATAAGGGGTTTATACTTGTTCAGATGTAGCATAGCTGGTTGGGGAGGGAGATGGACTATTAAAGGTAGCTACCAAATGCTATTTAACTTCCTGATGTTTATTCCACACAAATGTATGCATACAGTACACATATACACCTTGTTAGGCAAGCTCCCCATTGGGAGAGCAAGTACGTTCAGAGAAGCGTTGTGAGAGTTGTGTTGGAGAACACACAAACCAGCGTACAGAGACACTGCAGTTTAAATAGGCTTTTACTTTCGTGGAAATAGAGGCATCAGAGTCCATCAAACAGTCCAAGTCATACATGGATAAGACAGTCAGTCATCAACGTCTTTCAGTTAAGGGATAATCCAAATAATAGTCCATTATCATACAGACAGTCTGGTACTCAAAGTTTGCTAGCAGTTGCAAAACTTACAATAGCTCATGGCACTTTCTAACAGCCAGCTTCCAAAACACTCAGATCAGATCAGCCCAGCATCTAACGAACAGAGAGCTAACAGTCATTCTGGCTCCCTCTTATGGCCAATTGAGGAAAACAGCAACCAATCACATTTTACAGTATGATTTAAAGAAACAGATACAACATTATTACAGTACATGATTTATATATTGCCAACCCAACCATTAGATTATATTCCTAACACACCTGCATTCGTTTTATTTACAAATGGTCCTCGACTTGTGACCACGATTGAGCCCAACGTTTCGGTTGCCAAGTGAGAAAGTTGTTTGTGTAAATTCTGCCTCGTTTCATGGCATTTTTTGCCACACTTATTACATGAATCACTGCCGTTCAGTTCGTAACACAGTTGTGAAGGGAATCTGGCTTCCCCATTGACTTTGCCTGTCAGAAGGTCACAAAAGGGGATCACATGACCCCGGGACACTGCAACCGTCATAAATATGAGTCAGTTGCCAAGAGTCTGAATTTTGATCACATGACCATGGGGATGATCCAACTACCATCAATGTGAAAAACGGTCCTAAGTCACATTATTTCAGTGCTGTTGTAACAGTCACTAAATGAACTGTTGTAAGTCGAGGACTACCTCTATTCAGTTTGGGCCTGTTTCACCTGTTATTTTATCTCACTTTGTTTCCATTTTTAATCCTTCTCATCAGTCTCGTCAATGGGCTTTTTCCCCTTTTCTTTTTTTAATTTGGTTTAATTCGGCGAAACATTCACACATAAACCAAAACATTTTTTCAGCGATTGCTTTTGAAAAAGGTGTAAAAAGAAAAGATTTGAAAAAGAGTCACCCTTTGTTCCCATCTTCACCAGACAAAAGATTTTATCGGGTGTCTTATGATTTCCTCCACCTGATGATTTATGCACCTGGGGGCAGGACAAGAAGCAATGGGTGGAAACTAATCAAGGAGAGAAGCAACCTAGAACTAAGGAGAGACTTCCTGAGAGTGGGAAAAATTAATCAGTGGAGCAACTTGCCTCCAGAAGTTGTGAATGTTCCAACAATGGAGGTTTTTAAGAAGAGATTCGGCAGTCATTTGTCTGAAATGATATAAGGTTTCCTGCCTGAGCAGGAGGTTGGACTAGAAGACCTCCAAGGCCCCTTCCAGCTCTGTTATTTGTTCATACATCACATTTATGTGGCCAAATTTTATTGGGGGGGAAACAGAATCACCCATTTTAGACCAGCAAGCTTCTGCAGATGGTATTCTCCAGTTGCACATTTTGGATGAAACAACGGCATATAGTTAACCGCGAGTGTTTCTGGTTTAAACATGGTTCAGATGAACGAACCAGTAGGGAGCTATAGGGCTGAACATTAGCTTAATTCGTTTAGATTAATTCATATACTGGCTTTATGGATCTTCTCTGTGGAGCAGGCTGGATATTCAATTCTACGGCACCACGAGTACAAAAGAAACGAACATTTAATCCAGCACAACACGGCTTTAAATAGCAGCAAATTCTCAGCTCAGGGCTCTTAAGACTGCGAAGTAGACAAAAACAGACAAATGCATGCAAAGCAAACAGAATATCTTTCCCATCACAAGAGAAGTAGGAAGTGATCCACACTAAGATAAAAAGATGTATTAATATCTCGCTTGAATGCCACTCTGTAATGATAGACTAAGGCGATGGTTTCCCCAGTTGCAATGGATGGCTGTGAAGATTGGACTGTAAGAAAGGCTGAGTGCTAAAGAATGGAGGTCTTTGAACTCCGGTGCTGGAGAAGACTCCTGCGAGTCCCTTGGACTGCAAGGCCATCAAACTGGTGAGTCCTAGAGGAGATCAACCCTGACTGCTCTTTAGAAGGCCAGATCCTGAAGAGGAAACTCAAATGCTTTGGCCACCTAATGAGAAGGAAGGACTCACTGGAGAAGAGCCTAATGCTGGGAAGGATTGAGGGCAAAAGAAGAAGGGGACGACAGAGAATGAGGCGGCTGGATGGAGTCACCGAAGCAGTCGGTGTGAGCTTCAATGGACTCCAGAGGATGGGAGAGGACAGGAAGGCCTGGAGGAACGCTGTCCATGAGTCGGACACAACTTCGGAACAAACAACTTATAAACAGAGAACAATCCCCTCGTCTCTTCTAGCACTGATGATGTTACAATGAAAATAGCAATAGCAATAGCAGTTAGACTTATATACCGCTTCATAGGGCTTTCAGCCCTCTCTAAGCGGTTTACAGAGTCAGCATATCGCCCCCACAGTCTGGGTCCTCATTTCACCCACCTCGGAAGGACGGAAGGCTGAGTCAACCTTGAGCCGGTGAGATTAAAACCGCTGAACTGCAGATAACAGTCAGCTGAAGTGGCCTGCAGTACTGCACCCTAACCACTGCGCCACCTCGGCTCTAAATAAAATCTGGACGACCAAGAATGACTAAATTTAGGGATGAGGTTTTCCTGTTCCATGTCCAAGTAGAAGCCCTTTTATCACACGATTGGGGGAAAGAAAGTTAAAAGGAACCCGGGAAATTCTCCGTGGGTAAAATTCAAAACTGGGAAGATGAAAAGTTTAGGAAGGAAATTTGCTACCCAATACTATGCATGTGTTATTCTTGTCTCAACTGCGGGAACAATTGCAGGATATATAGCATTTTCTATTTCCATTCCCAAACGCGTAAATTGCGCATACGTCATTAGGAACTACTCTTAGGTAAGCAGCATAATTTTTGGGGAAGGCGGATGAACCAAAACAAACAAACAAACAAACAAACCCATTGCTCTTCTTAGCGCTTATACAGAAGCTAATTCTACTTTGCCCACTGTGAAAAAGATAAAATTCAACAGGAACAGAATCCTTCTTATCTACCCAAATAAAAGAATTGCAATTCAAGGAAATGCTTTCCCCTTTAAGGCCCTATGGCTAATCTTACTTGTAGGTCCTGAGGATTTTTGCCCTTCCCACTAGATCTGATAGGGTGATCATATCTCGGTGTCAGGGTTACAAGTAGCACACACACACACCCCCAACGAAATCAAAACGCCAAGGCAGGCATTTTCCTCAAAGTTTGAATTTATTAGAGATGACCTATTGGCACATCTGGGAAAACCCGAATCTGAAAGCCCCCAGGTTTTCCCCACCCAAAGTAAAGTCAAAGTTCCTTCCCCAATTTGCCTCCGGAGGCTGTGGGTGCTTCATCACTGGAGGTTTTTAAGAAGAGACTGGACAGTCACTTGTCTGAAATGGTATAGGTTCTCCTGTTTGAGCAGGGGGCTGGACTAGAAGGTCTCCAAAGTCCCTTCCAACTATTCTATTCTATTCCATTCTATTCCATTCATATCCCATTCATCTGCTCTCTTCTCCTCTCCCCTCCCCTCCAGTCCAGTCCAGTCTAGTCTATTCCATTCCATTCCATTCCATTTATCTCTTCTCCTCTCTTCCCCCTCCCCTCCCTTTCCCTTCCCTTCCCCTAGTCTACTCTAGTCTAGTCTATTCCATTCATATCCCATTCATCTCTTCTCCTCTCCCCTCCCCTCCCTTTCCCTTCCCTTCCCCTAATCTAGTCTAGTCTAGTCTATTCCATTCCATTCATATCCCATTCATCTCTTCTCCTCTCCTCTCCCCTCCCCTCCCTTTCCCTTCCCTTCCCCTAGTCTAGTCTAGTCTATTCCATTCTATTCATAGCCCATTCATCTATTCTCTTCCTTCCTTCCCTTCCTTCTATTCTATTCTATTCCATTCCATTCATATCCCATTCATCTCCTCTCCCCTCCCCTCCCCTCCCGTCCAGTCCAGTCTAGTCTATACCATTCCATTCATATCCCATTCATCTCTTCTCCTCTCCTCTCTCCTCCCCTCCCTTTCCCTTCCCTTCCCCTAATCTAGTCTAGTCTAGTCTATTCCATTCCATTCATATCCCATTCATCTCTTCTCCTCTCCTCTCCTCTCCCCTCCCCTCCCCTCCCCTAGTCTAATCTAGACTAGTCCATTCCATTCCATTCATATCCCATTCATCTCTTCTCTTCCCTTCTCTTCCTTCCCTTCCTTCTATTCTATTCTATTCCATTCATATCCCATTCATCTCTTCTCCTCTCCTCTCCCCTCCTCTCCCTTCCCTTCCCCTAGTCTAGTCTAGTCCATTCCATTCCATTCATATCCCATTCATCTCTTCTCTTCCTTCCTTCCTTCCCTTCCTTCTATTCTATTCTATTCTATTCTATTCTATTCCATTCTATTCTACTCTATTCCATTCCATTCTACCCCACCCTACTCCAATCAGCTTACTGTCCCAACTGTAGCTGACTCCCAGTCATGCCTTCCCAGGGCAGAGAACCGGTTGCTAAAATTTTTGAATCCCATCCCTGGCCACAGCTGCGATAACCTTTGGACTTTGCTTTCTTCTAACACTCGGTTCAAAAACCACTCCATTAGAAACAGAACAGCAAGGGGGGGGGGGAATCAGCTCTTTGCACTAGAATAATGACCTTCCGTTTTATTTCTCTGCTCACATTTTATTTGTCACAGCTGAGCACTGGCCATCATAATGGAGCGAAAACTCAGGTTTCCCTGGGAAGCTTGGAGTTCCCCATAGAAACATTTTTCCCTGTGAATAACTTCATAATTTTGCAACATTTGGGTTTCCCCCAAGCAAGAGGATCGTTTTTAATGCATTTTAAGTGCCATCTTTGCAAAATAGGCAGCAGTATTTATACCAGGATACTGGAAATAGAAGGCATGATTCTAAACTCTCTTGCCTGGAATAAGAATAGAATAAAAAATAGAATACAGTAGAGTAGAGTGGAGTAGAGTAGAGTAGAGTAGAGTGGAGTGGAGTGGAGTGGAGCAGAGTGGAGTAGAAGAGAACAGGAGGGGACCTTGGAGGTCTTCTAGTCCAGCCCCATGCTCAAGCAGGAGAACCTATACCATCTCAGACAAGTTTGAATGTTTGAATGTTTGAATGTTTATTTCATTTATATGCCGCCCTTTCCCCCCAAAGGGGGACTCAGGGCGGCTCACAACTCAAACCAGGGAAGGGGGGATACAGACAAATTAACAACAACACAAAAAACAATACATGATTTAAAAACACACAACAATCATACCATTCGAGGCGGGGGCAACGGTTCTTTAGCCCCAGGCCTGTCGGAACAGCCAGGTTTTAAGGGCTTTGCGGAAGGCCTGGAGGGTGGTGAGGGTTCGAATCTCCACGGGGAGTTCGTTCCAGAGAGTCGGAGCGGCCACAGAGAAGGCTCTCCTCCGGGTAGTCGCCAGTCGACACTGGCTGGCGGATGGAATTCGGAGGAGGCCTAATCTGTGGGATCTGATCGGTCTATTGGAGGTAATTGGCAGCAGGCGGTCTCTCAAGTACCCAGGTCCAATACCATGAAGGGCTTTATAAGTGACGACTAGCGCCTTGAAGCGTATCCGGAGACCAATAGGCAGCCAGTGCAGCTCGCGGAGGATAGGTGTTACGTGGGTGAACCGAGGCGCACCCACGATCGCTCGCGCGCGGCTGCATTCTGGACAAGCTGGAGTCGCCGAATGCTCTTCAAGGGCTGCCCCATGTAGAGCACGTTGCAGTAGTCCAGTCTAGAGGTCACAAGGGCGCGAGTGACTGTTGTGAGGGCCTCCCGGTTCAGGTTAGAAGTGCCTGTCCAGTCTCTTCTTGAAAACCTCCAGTGACGAAGCACTCATGATTACTGAAGGCAGGATGCTCCAATGGTTAATTGTCCTCCCTGTTAGGAAGTTTCTCCTTAATTCCAGGTTACTTCTCTCTTTTATCAGTTTCCAACCATTGTTTCTTGCCCTGCCCTCCAGTGCTTTGGAGAGTAATATTTCCCATTTCCCCATCACCATCTTTTAAAAACAAAAATTGAAGGTAGAAGGGTGGAAATATTTGGGGATTCTGTGGCAGCATAAACAAGTGGACGCTTCTAGAGTTGTGGATAAACCGATGGCATTTTCACGTCACTAACTGCTTAATTGTGTGCCTAAATTTAGGTGGTTGCCCGTATTAAATGATTACTGTATATACTCGAGTATAAGCCTAGTTTTTCAGCCCACTTTTTGGGCTGAAAAAAGCCGCCTCGGCTTATACTCGAGTCAGTGAAAAATTTGCCCGAAATGGAGGAGAAAAAGGGGCGGGGCCATGCCGCTGGGTGACACTCATGAATGGCCCAGTGCCCCTGTGAGTTTCCCCTCCCTCTGTGTCAGTTTGCCGCGCAGTGCGCACCGCACCATCCCCCCTCCTCACGTTCTAATGTAATGCAGGGCTGTCTTACGATTCCCCTTCCTCCCCCTCCTGCCGCTCTGCAACGATGTCCCACCTCCTCCTTGTTATGGCAAGCAGCCACATAGCGATGTCCCACCTCCTCTGGTACAGTGATCCAATGATAGGAATCACTGTGCCCTGTGTCATAGGAGGCGGGACATCGCTCCCGCGGCTGCACGGGACATCATCATCACAGCGGGACATCAGCATCATGAGGTGAGTGAAGTATTTCATTGAATACACCGCTAGTTTACTGTTTTTCTTTGAAATAAATATTCAAAAACATTATTGGTATCTATTTTTATTTTTGAAATTTACCGGTAGCTGCTGCATTTCCCACCCTAGGCTTATACTCGAGTCAATAACTTTTCCAGTTTTTTGTGGTAAAATTAGGTGCCTCGGCTTATATTCGGGTCGGCCTATACTCGAGTATATACGGTAGAACACATTTTAAAACTCTCGTGCTTTATTTCAGTTATTTCATTATCCAGTTGCCTGCGTAAAGACTTGTATCTTTCTTGAGTATCTTTAATCTCTCTATTGAAATTAAGCTGCTTTCCTTTAGATCTGCACACTTTCTTCTTCTTCTTTTTTTTGCAAAATAATGCAAAGACCTGATTGGAATGACCATAATAAAAAGATGATTCTGAAATGATCTCTAGACAGAAAAATCTCAATATACTTGGTCTGTACCAATGTCTTGGCACACTGGGTTAAAACTTGGAAAGAATATTCTTCAATTATTGTTCAATTTTTGAATTGAATTATTGTATGCAATGAAAACATTTAGGAGGACTGAGGGGAAAAACAGCTGCTTTTTGCTTGCAATGGTATTAAGGTAAAAGTTCCCCTGCACATGTGCTAATCGTTCCTGACTCTAGGGGGCGGTGCTCATCTCCGTTTCAAAGCTGAAGAGCCAGCGCTGTCCGAAGACGTCTCCGTGGTCATGCGGCCGGCATGACTCAACGCCAAAGGCGCATGGAATGCTGTTACCTTCCCACCAAAGGTGGTTCCTATTTTTCTACTTGCATTTTTTACGTGCTTTCAAACTGCTAGGTTGGCAGAAGCTGGGACAAGTAATGGAAGCTCACTCTGTGACGCGGCGCCAGGGATTCGAACTGTTGACCTGCCGACCTTTCTGATCAACAAGCTCAGCGTCTTAGCCATTGAGCCACAGCGTCCTGAGCAAACAAAGTCTAGATGCAACTCTAGATCAGCAGTTAGTCTCTCTTTTTATATATATAAAGAAACTATCCTGCCTTAAGAGCAGGCAACTCTTTTAAAACAGGGGCCACGTGGATGCAAAAATATATTGTCCTGTTATGCATAGCAAAATCTTGAAGCCGTGTGTGTGTGTGTTAGTTTTTGCTAGTCTCAGTTACAGTGCTTCAAAATAAGGTAAAGGTTCCCCTCGCACATATGTGCTAGTCGTTCCTGACTCTAGGGGGCAGTTCTCATCTCTGTTTCAAAGCCGAAGAGCCAGCGCTGTCTGAAGACGTCTCCATGGTCATGTGGCCAGCATGACTCAACACCAAAGGTGCACAGAACACTGTTCCCTTCCCACCAAATGTGGTTCCTATTTTTCTACTTGCAAGGTGGCGCAGTGGTTAAATGCAGCACTGCAGGCTGACTGCTAGATCAGTAGTTCAGCGGTTCAAATCTCACCGGCTCAGGGTTGACTCAGCCTTCCATCCTTCCGAGGTGGGTAAAATGAGGACCCAGATTGTTGTTGGGGGCAATATGCTGACTCTGTAAACCACTTAGAGAGGGCTGAAAGCCCTATGAAGCGGTATATAAGTCTACTGTTATTGCTATTATTATTGCTATTTTTACGTGCTTTCAAACTGCTAGGTTGGCAGAAGCTGGGACAAGTAATGGGAGCTCTTTTATATTTATATTTATACCTGCTGCCTTCTACACGTTCTAAATGTTTGACAAACTAATACAAATGCAAATACAGATTCGAAACAAAACAAAAGGTGTTCGGAATGTCCTCACTTCCGAAATGTCAAACCAGCCAGAAGACCCCAAGCTTCACGGGAACGGCAGCACGAAAGGGCCTTGTTATTTCCCTTCAACCAAACTGTTCCTAACCTACCGTATCCAATCATCCTTTGCATTGTATGATGTCAAAAACACTTATTGTACAAGCCGAGATCTGTGTTTCTTTTGCCACAGACAATAAATCTTTAGTGTCTTCTTCTGATACGCATCACTTCACTTGATCTCAAGAGGCACTAAGGACTTTCTCTTCCCCTCTCCTTCCTTCCAACAAGGTCACTTCCTTGGCAGGCAGGTTTGAGCTTGAGTTACAGGAATAACCTTCCCCCCCCCCCCGCCCCACTCAACAGTCTTCTTTGTGTATTTACCAAATTTTGGGAACGTCTATCCATCTGCCAGGTCCCGGCAGAGCTAAAACTGCCAGAATTTACCAGGCCAGCTAGGAATTCTGGGTGTTGCAGTCCCGATAAACGTGGAGGCCCTCAGACTGGGGAAAACTGGCGCATAAATAGTCACCAATGCCGCCGTTATTGGGTCAAAAACATGATTCATACTGTCCAAGGATGCTGCAGGGATGATCAAAAGAATATGCGAAAAAGACTTAACTAATTAAGATTTTCTAAGGCGGACCAAACAGATAGGAATGAAAAAGACGAAGAAGACATCATAAAAGGCAATGATATGTTTACGGCTGTAGAGAAAGTGCTTGTGTTTAGAATGAGGATACATTATTTAAAGCTGCTGGGTATACTGAGCAGGCTCACAAATATTGTTGCATTCTGCATTGTTCATTAAAATATACTTGACTAAGCCCTGACTGTACCTCAAAGATCATAGTAACAACAACATGAAAACTTCAAACCTTTATCCTACTGAGATTATCTCTATCTCGGTCTCTATTTATTTAGTTCTCTCTCTCCCTCTCTCTCTCCCTCTCCCTCCCTCCCTCCCCCTCTCTCTCTCTCTCTCTTTGTCTTTGTGTCTATCTTTTTCTCAGTGTCACTATCCCTATTTATCTATCTGTCTGTCTCTATCTCTATTTATCTATTTCTATCTCTGCCTCTATTTATTCATCTCTGTCTATTTCTATTTCTATCTCTCTCTGTCTATCTCTATCTGTCAGTCTCTATCTCTATCTATCTATCTATTTCTATCTCTGTCTCTATTTATCCCTCTCTATGTCTATCTCTATCTGTCTCTAGCTGTCTGTCTCTGTCTCTATCTCTATTTCTATCTCTGTCTCTATTTATCCATCTCTGTCTTTGTCTATCTCTATCTGTCTCTATCTGTCTCTATCTCTATATCTATTTCTATATCTATTTATCCATCTCTGTCTCTGTTTCTGTCTGTCTCTCTGTCTCTCTGTCTCTCTCTTTTACACATACACACATACACTATATCTATTTCTATGTCTCTATGTCTATCTTTTCCTCAGTCTTTATCACTATCTTTATTTATCTATTTCTATCTCTGCCTCTATTTATCCATCTCTCTCTGTATATCTCTGCCCCATCTATCTCTATCTGCCTGTCTGTCTATGTCTGTCTGTCTGTATCATCTAGCTATCAATCATCTATCATCTATCTGTCTGTCTCTGTCTATCTATCTATCATCTATCTATCTATCTATCTATCATCTATCTATCTATCTATCTATCTATCCATCCATCCATCCATCCATCCATCCATCCATCCATCCATCCATCCATCCATCCATCCATCCATCCATCCATCCATCCATCCATCTATCTAAGCTGGGTTGACAAAACCACAAAAGAGGAGGCAATAAGTCACCCAAGAAAGTCAAGGGAAATAATCAAAGCCATTAAAAAATGAACGTTAGAGTATTTTGGATATGTGATGCAACACTCAGAAAAATATAGCATACTTCACTTAATCCTCCAGGGGAAAATTGAAGGCAAATGAAGTCCAGGCAGAAGAAGAACATCATGGCTTCAAAACCTAAGGGACTGGTAGCACTTTTTCGTGTGGCTGTTGACAAAAATAAGATTGCCGACATGATCGCCAACGTCCGATGACGAATATGGCACAAGAAGAAGATGATGGATCTATCATCCATCTATCTATCTGCAGCATCACATGCCTCAATGAAAGTGGCTTGCAAGGCCCTCTTAATAAATCAATACATCTCCTTTTGTGTAATCACTGATATTTTTGAAGTTTGATTTATATTTATTTATTTGTGGCATTTTCTATGCTTCAGTGAGTTGTTCCTTCAAGAATACCAATAGAGAAACACCACCGCTGTCCTTGGAAGACTGACATTGACCAAAGCATCCAATCATGGTGCATTTACAGGCTGCAAAAACCCTGCCACCTCATTATCAACTGAGTTTTTGCATCCCAGGTCTGATACCTCTACTTTATTATCCTCGTGCCAAGAGGGAGAAGAGATTGCTGGGTCTCTTCTGAACCATTTATACTTTTTTTTTAAAGAGGGACTTTCCTCCCTTATCAAACAATACCAAGAAGTGCAACTTTAATTTGAAGACCGTGATAAATTCTAATCAAGTTTGAGGAAGCAATAGCGGAACAAAGATGAGAGTTGAGCCAAAGATTATGCAATTTTTCCCCACTTTGGGTCTTTTTCAAATGTTGACTTCCCTGTTATCTGAAAGAGATGATCTCAGAAGCCAGCAAGACACCAGGAGGTAGTTTTCAATGTCAGATTTCTTCCCCAAAGCAAAAATAATCTCCCTCATGGGGGAAATCTGTTGTAATCACTCAAAGAGTAGTTACAGCCTTCCAGATAGAATTCCTGGCCCATTCAGTGGTTCTATGGCCCAAGTAAGACTCTATGTCTTAACTTCCTTAAACAGAGGAGGAAGATGACCTCACACAACAGAATAACAGAGTTGGAAGGGACCTTTGAGGTCTTCTAGTCCAACCCAATCTCCAGGCAGACCCAATACCATTTCAGACAAATGGTTATCCAACATCTTTTTTAAAGAAAACTTTCAGTGTTGGAGCATTCACAACTTCTGGAGGCAAGTTGTTCCACTGCTTAATTTTTCTAACTGTCAGGAGATTTCTTCTTAGTTGTTGGGTTGTTGCTCTCCTTGATTAGTTTCCACCCATTGCTTCTTGTCCTGCCCTCAGGTGCTTTGGAGAATAGCTTGACTCCCTCTTCTTGGTGGCAGCTCCTGAGATACTGGAACACTGCTATCATGTTACCCCTAGTTCTTCTTTCCACAAGACTGTTGTTGTTGTTAGTTGTGAAGTCATGTCCGACCCATCGCAATCCCATGGACAACGTTCCTCCAGGCCTTCCTGTCCTCTACTATCCTCTGGAGTAAGCTCAGGCCGACTGCTTCGGTGACTCCATCCAGCCACTTCATTCTCTGTCATCCCCTTCTTCTTTTGCCCTCCATCTTTCCCAGCATGAGGCTCTTCTCCAGGGAGTCCTTCCTTCTCATTAGGTGGCCAAAGTCTTTGAGTTTCCTCTTCAGGATCTGGCCTTCCAAAGAGAAGTCAGGGTTGATCTCCTCTAGGACTGACTGATTTGACCACCTTGCAGTCCAAGGGACTCGCAGGAGTCTTCTCCCAAGACTAGACATACCCAGTTCCAGCAACCGTTCTTCATATATTTCAGCCTCCAGTCCCCTAATCCTCTTCGTTGCTCTTCTCTGCAATTCTTTCTAGAGTCTCCACATCTTTTTTACACTGTGGCGACCAAAACCAAGAATAAAAAGGTACTTTTTTCATAGCCATCTGGAAACAAGGGCCTTTTTTTTTGCTGCAGTGAACACCGTGGAAATAACTTTGAATTTGGAACCGGGAGGGGGAAGGAGCAGTTGAGAACTAAATTAACCGACATTGCTTTAGCTACCACCTCATGTCACTTATCTGTCTGGGCTGACTAAGAGGAGAATGTCCGTTAAATGGAGGATGACAGCTAGTAATTATTGGAAAGCAGTAGATCGTAGGTGAAACAAGGACGGCTGGGATAAGGTGTCAAAAGCAGGTCATTAATGCTGACAAGGCCGGAGTTCAGCTTTAACAGCTGTCTCTCTCTCCCAGGTGTGCTGACCCTGCCTGCTATAATCGGATCTCCGTAGAGGCCTAACTGGGCATAGCTTAGACCCAGGAAAGACACAAAGGAAAATCTTGGATAATATTAATTGCCTTTAAAAAAAAAAAAAAAGGAACCACACAGAGACAGAAAAAATAGTTCACGTCTTGTGAATCAAGACCTGGGATATCTGGATTCCCTTTAGAGAGCATGTGGCTTTCCAGGACTATCTAATCTCCTCCACCTAAAATTTCAGGCTGGGTGAAAACACTTTTGGAGTTCAGTAGGTGGAAAGGTTGGCCACTTACTCCCACATGGGTATGCTGTAACCGTCGTTAAGTGTGAAAAAATAGTCACAGTGCTGTTGTAACACGAATGGGGAACCAGGGCCCTGTTATGACTTGTGGACTTCAACTCCCAGGATTCCTGAGCCAGACGCCCTTTTATAACATGTGGACTTCAACTCCCAGGATTCCTGAGCCAGATGCCCTTTTATGACATGCGGACTTCAACTCCTGAGTTGATTTATTGGAATTATCTTGGATTGAAGTTAAAAAATACATTATAAGATCTGAGTTTTTCAAGTCCACGATATCTTTAGTGCTTGAATTTTTCCTGCTTCGCTTCATCTATTCTTTTGGAGCTCCACATTTCCCCTGGTGTTTTTTTCCCGTCTTCTCAATAGCTATCTTGCAAGCAAGGTTGGCTATGAATTCTGTATTAAAATCACCTGATTGGGAGGGGGAGTCTCAAAAAGAGGACATACAAGGGAATGTCTCTCCACGCTTTTGATTCCAGTGGGTGCATTCGAAGTGTCAAGGTTGGGCTATGAGAAGTCTCAGCAATGGGTTGTCTCGATGGATATGGCCTTCATGATCACCTGTCCGAGAAACAAACCCTAAACTGCATCTAGAGTTTGTTGGCTCAGGACGCGGTGGCTCAGTGGCTAAGACGCTGAGCTTGTTGATCAGAAAGGTCGGCAGGTCAACAGTTCGAATCCCTAGCGCCGCGTAACAGAGTGAGCTCCCGTGACTTGTCCCAGCTTCTGCCAACCTAGCAGTTCGAAAGCATGTTAAAAAATGCAAGTAGAAAAATAGGAATCACCTTTGGTGGGAAGGTAACAGCATTCCGTGCGCCTTTGGTGTTGAGTCATGCCGGCCACATGACCACGGAGACGTCTTTGGACAGCGCTGGCTCTTCGGCTTTGAAACGGAGATGAGCACCGCCCCCTAGAGTCAGGAACGACTAGCACATATGTGCGAGGGGAACCTTTCCCTTATTTTGAAGCACTTGTAACTGAGACTAGCAAAAACTAACACACACACACACACACACACACACACACACACACGGCTTCAAGATTTCGCTATGCATAACAGGACAATATATTTTTGCATCCACATGGCCCATGTTTTAAAAGAGTTGCCTGCTCTTAAGGTAGGATAGTTTCTTTATATAAAAAGAGAGAGAGACTACACTCTGAACTACTCAATTTCTGTCCTAGGAGCCTGTTCATCAATCTCTTCCCAGGAAACTCTCTTGAGTCCTGTAACCTTCATTAGCTGGCGTTTGCTTCACTGTTCAAACCCGTCAGATTCTATCCTTTTACTTCGCTCCTTATCACCGCCTCTTCTTCAGACAATTCATCCCTAAGAAACCTGCTCTGACTCTTGACTTTGGGTCTTAATTGCCTCTGCTGTCAGTTTGGGAACGGTGTTCCTTCAACAGGAAGAGAGGCGCAGAGCAGTTACTGAACCACCTGCAGGCGTCCGGCCCAGCTGTTGGGAACTAACTCAAGATAACTGAAGGCAGCTTTGCAAAGAAGGGGTTGTTTCAAAGCCATAAACTTTAACATTTCCAGCTTGGTTCCAAGGGATCTGATCAAAAACTCCGCTTCTCCGAGTTGCAAGAGCACAACTCAGTTTCTTGCATCAGCAACGGGGACTGCATAGTTGCTGGAACGAGGAATTGAGGATTTGGAAATGGGCATCACTATGACCATAGTCCCTTGGTACAGTGTTTCTCAACCCTGGCCACTTTAAGACGAGAGGGCCTAAAATGGCCAAGGTTGAAAAACACGGCTTTAGTACTTAAAAGGCAGCCACATCTGTAACAAAACAGTTTGACATCAAGTTATGGGGAGGAGAGCTCATTGTTGGGAAATCTGAAGGACCAGGTTAGAGAAGATCTTCATGTAGAAAATCTGTGCAATTGCTAAGAGTCGACACCAACTTAATGATAGATAATAACAATGACAACAGCAACAACAGTAATTGGTGAAGTCAACATCAGATGAGGATTCTTCCAGGGGGACTCACTTTCACCACTATTGTTCAACATCGCATTAATTCCACTGACAATAATTCTACGAAACACAAAACTGGAATATCAAATCTCAAGCCAAAATGGCAAGATAAACCATCTACTATGCATGTATGACTTAAAAATATGTGTGAAAGGCCCCACTTTTTAAGTTATCAAAAATGAGAAGGTGAAGATCTTGTAGGACTTTCGAATACAGATGGATCGTCATTTAGAACACAAAACGCTAGATATCAGTCATCAAAAACCGAAGTGTACAATTTATTGATATCGCAGTACCAGGAGACAACAGAGTCGAAGAAAAAGAACTGGAAAAAATCATGAAATATCACAACCTAGCCATCAATGACCTGGTTATGGATGAAACATGTAACAGTGATATCCATTGTCATTGAGGCACTTGGTGCCATGTCCAAGAATTCTACAAAACACATCAAGAAATTGCAGTTTCCTGAAATAACATCAGCAAAAAACTGCGCTACTTGGAACATCCTAGATTTTAAGAAGATAGTTGGTTGATATCTAGGATGCTGGCAGCAACCTGTACCAATCATTAGCACCAGTCAGTGGTATTTGTGATATATTTTTAAATGTTGTTGACTGAATTTCATGTTTAATGAATAAAAGAATAACAACCACAATCACAACAATTGACATTGGCAATTATGTTATGGCAAAGGAAGTACTTACTTAAACTGCATAATTTTGAGGGTACAATCCCAATATAACTGGAGCACCCCTTGAACATTATACACACTGACAAATTTGCCATCAGTCAGTTGCAGAAGGCGGCTTTACTTGGAACAAATTCCATCTTTCGACAATATCTGCAACACCATCAAACATCCAGATCTGCCTTGGTAAGGACTCGATAGGTAGACGAAAATGGCAAACCCAGTCTGAACATCTGGCTGACTGAGCGATGATCAATAACAACAACAACAACAACAACAACATGGCATCGGACCTGGGTACCTGAGAGACCGCCTCCTGCCGATTACCTCTCTCAGACAATTAGATCACACAGGTTGGGTCTCCTCCGGATTCCATCTGCCAGCCAATGTCGGCTGGCGACTCCCCGGGGGGAGAGCCTTCTCTGTTGCAGCTCCGGCCCTCTGGAACGAGCTCCCTGTTGAGATCCGGATCCTTACTACCCTCCCGGCCTTCCGCAAAGCCACCAAGTCCTGGCTGTTCCAGCAGGCTGGGGGGAGCTGAGAAGCATCTACCTCCACAGAAATTGTGAATGTTGGTTTTGTTTTTAATATGTTGTCTTTGTCTCGTTCCCCCCTTTCCCTTGTCTTTTGTGAGCCGCCCGGAGTCCTCCGGGAGTGGGCGGCATACAAGACAAATAAATAAATAAATAAATAAATAAATAAATAAATAAATAAATAAATAAATAAACAAACAAACAAACAAACAAACAAACAAACAAACAACAACAGAAGGCTTTATTTTGGCAGCTCAAGAACAAGCCTTAGCCACAAGCTACATGAAGGCAAAAATTCAACATGTTACCACCAACAGCAAATGTCGCCTCTGTAATGAGAAAGACGAGACAGTCGACCACTTGATCAGTGGGTGCAGCAAAATTTCACAAACTGACTACCTACAACGCCATGACCGCGTTGCTAAGATCATTCACTGGAAATTGTGCCAAAAAGTTTGGATTTGAGTACAGCAAAAACCACTGGGAACATCAGGCTCAGAAGGTTTTAGAGAATAAGAAAGTCAAGATCTTGTGGGACTTCAGAATTCAGACTGACCGGCACTTGGCCCACAACACACCTGACATAACAATAGTTGAAAAGAAAAAAGTATGGTTCATTGACATTGCAATACCTGGAGATGCACGAATTGAAGATAAACAGCAAGAAAAAAATCACAAAGTACCGGGACTTGCAAATTGCAGTTGAGCGACTGTGGAAAAAGAAATCGTGTATTGTCCCGATTGTAATTGGAGCCCTTGGAGCAATACTTAAAGGGCTACCTCGCTATTTGGAAATTTTAAATTTATCAGACTTGAACATTCTGATTTTACAAAAAACCACCCTACTTGGAACAGCTTATATCCTCCGACGTTACCTTAACAGTTCCTAGGTCCTTGGTTAGGACTCGAGCTGTTGAGCTACCAACCAGCCCCAAAGGCTGTGAATCTCAACAAAGATTAACCACATAATAATAATAAACAGTAGTTTACATTGGAAATTACATTACTGCAACGTAAGTATTTCCTTAAACTGCATAATTTATATGCTGATGTCACAATGCAAGTGTCATCTTTAACCACCCCCAACCCAGTTGTTTGCCAAAGATTTTTTGCAAGGAAAGGAGCCTGAACGAAGTGGAAACACATTGGCAAAAGAGAACTGGAACGAAAAGGCCAGGGCCCTGCCACATTTCGAAGAGAGCTGAAACCTATTACAAGATGAAGCCAGAGCAATCTATTCTAAAGAGCCTTTAGGATGACACTTGTCTTCCTCCGGTGCTAATTTAATGCCCGGAAAGGAGCTTTGGGTAATACCTCTAATCACAACAGCAGCCTCATTCAGCACAAGCAATTTGCTAATACGTTCTGGCCCAGCCATTCCTGTGATCAGGAAACAATAAGAGGAGCGGCTTCCTTGTATCTCAGCTTGGGTTGGCGGCCTCTCCGTAGCAAAGCAGTTCTGTGGAAGCTGGTCCTCGCGGATCTTTACAGCTCTTTTAAAACTCTTTTGCAAAGCAGATCCCCCTAGTCCAGGCATGGCAAACCTATGGCACGGGTGCCAGAGATGGCAAACAGCATCCTCACTGTGGGCACACAAGCCACCATCTCGGCTCAGCTGCACTTGCGCACGGGGCTCCCACCACCCAGCTGATCTTCGGGGTTCTGCCACGCATGCAGGGACACAAGCAGGGGGACCGCCCGTGCATGTGCGGGAGGCAGGGTGCATGTGGGAGAAATGCGCGCATGCACAGGAGTTCGGGAGGGCAGCATACAACCCTCCTGAGCAATGTTTGTCAGAGGCCCTACGGGCTGGTCCTTTGCTGTTTGCAGTTGGCCCCGTGGCCGAGATCTAAGCCTCCTCCTCCTCTGCCGTTCCCTTCTCCTTTTTTCCTTCAGTCTTTCCCAACATCAAAGTCTTCTCCAAGGAGTCCTTTCTTTTCATTCCGTAGCCAAAGTATTTGAGCTTCAGCCTCTGTCCTTCCAAAGAACAGTCCTTTGACGTTTATAAAGTGTGATTTATAACTTTCGTGTAGTGCAGTTTCGACCAATTGAGGTTTATTCAACTTTAGTTATGTACCAAACTACTTAGCTGTAAAGACTAGGGCCGTGAGGGTCAACCTTTTCTGGACCGAGTGCCCGAAGAGTGCAATGCGCTTGCAGCTCCCATGCATGCCCTTCCCCTCCTCCCCCGTGCAGGCGTTCCAGAGTTGTGCTGGAACACACACACACACACAGACACAAACACAGACACACCCCGAGGGGTGTTAGGGGTGTCTTACCCCCACAGTATTTGTTTTCAGAAGGTAAATCATCTGTGTACCAAGTTTGGTTGAAATTGCTTGAGGCGTTCCAGTTATGTTGGAATATGCACGGATGTGCATGCATACACACAAACACCAGTGGTGGGTTCCGGATCCCAGCGGCGTCCACATGGACGCGCACAGCACACGCACGCATGCATCTTAGCACCTCCGTGATGCTCCAGCTGCTCAGCGGAGCGTCGCGCAGGCACTGTACATGCTGTGCGCGGAAGCACTGAAGAATTAAAAGACTGGTAAAGAGCTCGGGCGGGCAAGTGGGCCCTCCGGAGCATCGTACCGGAACTGTATCCAGTGCTCCGGGCAGGCTCTGGTACGCCCGTACTGGGGCGTACCGCCTGCAACCCACCACTGATACACACAGTCATTTATATAGAGAGAAAGTAGACAGATTCAGCAAAGCTGTGGAGTCAAGATTCCGAAGAGAATAACAACATAAAAAGCATTCAGATGAGTTCTCCTACGTAAGCATCAAAGGTGGGTTCTTACTGGTTCGGTCCGGTTCGGCCGAGTTGGTAGTAACTTGGCCTGACACACACTCAAACCGTTTCTATCAGTGGTGCCCAAATGCCGCCATCTTGTTTTTTACTTCTGTGCATACGTATGCATGCGCGCCCCCGAAGCGCGTCAATGAGCGAACTGGCAGAAGCCGGAACCCACCCCTGGTAAATATAGGCAGTCATCTACAATTGCACAAGACAAGAATGTCATTTCTGATGACCACAGCAATGTGCAAACAGGCATTTTTATGTTGGACCAAACATAAAGCCAAGTCTGGCTAGGAAGGGTGAGAAAAGGATGGATGTATAATTTGGCACAGGCCTATTTCAAAACTGTGCAAATTAGCACCAGATCTCTGGATCATGTCGCATTGCTAGCACTGTGCACAAACAAGTGTACGCTTTCCCAAAAAACCTCTGCTCTTCGCAACCCGAAGGACAACGGTGGTTTGTTAAAGTCTCATAAGCAAAGGCAAACAGTTTAGGAAACGCTGGCGTAACAATTCTATCTTACGGAGATAAATATACTTTCCATTTACCTTGACTAAGATGCCACCAGAATACAGATTTTTCTTGAGGTTTTAAAGGCCTCAAACCAATGGAAATACCATCACAGAAGAATCCTGGGAAAGATTGAAAACTCTACGCACATTTTCAGTTTTTATTTTGCGCTTATTCAGAGAGCACTAAGAACGATTTAAGAGTCTGAAAATGACTCTCATGCTACATGCCCATCGTTTTATCACTTCTTGCTAACCAGAGCTGGGTTTATGTGACTATAATCTGACATTAAAAATGCCTCCTTTCCTTATAGGTGCAACATATACCATAAAACTGTCTGTAGCACATTCTGCTGATTCAAACACGGTATTTATCTATGCATCCTAATATTTAACCAATATTTATCCAACTGCTTCCTAATATTTTGTATGCAAACAGTTTCAGTGATCTACATTTTCCAATGGTTAATTAGCCCAAACAATGAGATGTGAAAACAGGGCTAAGAGATTGGGGGTGAAAGACATCATCAGTTTACCTTCCACTTATTTCATAATGTAAACACACCCACACAACTACACCCTACCCACAAACACAGCTTAAAAGGGATAATGGTAAATTTACCGTTGGTAAAGCATCCCAATATTGAAGTACAAGGGAGAACCAGGGGATTCAGCTGGTTCGGACTGGTTCGTGTGATCTGGATGCTAATTTTACATCTCGTTCGCCGAACCGGTAGATGAAAAGATTGGCTGGCCTCGCCCATCCCCTCCCAGGAGTCTCCACGTGACTCGTTTTAGATGCCGGGTAAGTGCAGGGACCGTGCAGAGGCTCTGGAAGGGCGAAAAATGGTCCTCCCGGAAGTTCCTGGCATCCAGAAATCCGGAGCTCAAGGGAGGCCATTTTCACCCTCAGAGGCTCGAGGATAAAAGAGGAGCGAAAGGGGAGTGGGCTTTTGCAGGAAACAATTTGTTCGTTCATTCATTTCAGGAGTGTGAAGATCTGTCCGTGAATCTCAGAGACTCTGTGCCCAGCCTTTCCTTGCACAGCACTGCGTTGGACAATATTTACATGGCAGCTTTCCAAGCTAGATAAGGTCTGTGGTCATAAATTCACCTTTGAAAGACTGTTTGCCAAAGCGTTTGCTGAATGTGAAGGAGAGGAATTCACATTCATTTAATAAAAGGGGTTTTGTCGGGACCAGGAATCTGCTTCGTGCTTTTTGGGGAAGCCTGGGTCAGAACAAATACAGCCTCCATATGGAAGAAGCAAATAAGAGTGAAGAGGCTGGAGTCCTTGGGGATGGGGGTTATGTTAAACAGCAGCCAAAGGCCAGAGGTTAAGCTGCATCTTATCATTATGTTCGCTGCCTGCCGAAGACTATTTAATAAAGAGCGCCAGGCCGGGCCATTTAAATGGAAGCGATTGATTTTCATTTAGCATTTGTCCACTACTACCAAGGCGTCGCTTGAAAAAATCCATTTCAGGGTGACCCAATGCGAGACAAGTCATATGTATCTCTATATATTTAACGGCAGGAAGGAGCAGGGCCCGTAATTGAATTAATGCATGCTCCCTCTCCTCCTCGGGCGGGAGGGTTAAATAAAAAAAGCATACTTTACGTTTAGGCGGCATTAAGCCGGTGACACCAAGTGACAAGCAAGAGCATCGTCAGCATTTGAATGCTCAGAGCCGTGACGCGGTTAAATAAAAATAATTTTAAAAAGAGAGAGATGGGCCGGGAGATCGATGGCGCCCCATCCTTCAAGCAGGTCTGGGCCTCGTGAACTTGGGAAGACGGGGCCATCGAGGGCAACCACACCTGCTTGGCTCCATTCCAGACCGCCAGGAATAAAATGGAGGGCGCCAAGCTCTCGCTCATCCTTCCCGTAAGTGGTTTCATATTTTCATTACTTTATCAAAGTTGGAAGACTTTGGGACGAGGGCAGAGAAGAGCAACGAAGATGATTAGGTGTATTACCTGCGATGGCGAACCTATGGAATGTGTGCCACAAGTGGCACCCAGACCTCTCTCTGCGGGCACGCGACCTGTTGCCCCAGCTCAGCTGCATCGCGCATGCATGCACCTCCCGCCAACCAGCTGATTTTCGGGTCCCTGCTGTGCATACGTATGTGCGGGAGGCAGGGCGCATGTGAGAGGTGCGCCGCCTGCACATCCCCATGGCCCATTTTTGCTCCCAGGAGGCTGCAGGGACACCTACTAGGCTCAAAACAGGGTGCGGCGTGTGTAGTGCACCCTCCCCGGCCTATTTTTGCTCCCAGGAGGCGCAGGGACACCTACTAGGCCCAAAACAGGGTGCAGCGTGTGTAGTGCGCCCTCCCCGGCCTATTTTTGCTCCCAGAAGGCTGCAGGGAGACCTACTAGGCCCAAAACAGGGTGCGGCGTGTGTGATGCCCCCCCCCACAGCCTATTTTTGCTCCCAGGAGGCTGCAGGGACACCTACTAGGCTCAAAACAGGGTGCGGCGTGTGTAGTGCGCACTCCCCGGCCTATTTTTGCTCCCAGAAGGCTGCAGGGAGACCTACTAGGCCCAAAACAGGGTGCGGCATGTGTGATGCCCCCCCCCCACAGCCTATTTTTGCTCTCAGGAGGCTGCAGGGAGGCCTACTAAGCCCAAAATGGGGCACAAGGGGGTCATGCGTGCATGTATGAGGTGTGTGTGTGTGTGTGTGTGTTGCGCATAGGGGCAGGCTCACTCACGCATTGCATTATGGGTGCGGGCGCTCAGGTACGTTTTCGGCACGTGACAACGAAAAGGTTAGCTATCACTGGTGTACACGACAGGCCACTCAAATTCAAGGGTCTGTTTTAGGCCCAGTACTCTTCAACATCTTCATCAATGATTCAGACGAGGGGATCATCAAATTTGCAGACGACACCAAGCTAGCAGGAATAGGCAACGCTCCGGAAGGTGGGCTTAAGATACAGAAGGATCTTGACAGACTTGAACATTGGGGGCTATCTAACAAAATGAAATTCAATGGTGAAAAGAGTAAGGTTCCACATTTAGGCAAGAAAAACGAAATGCACAGGTACAGTATAGGTGGTACCTCGCTCAACAGTAGTAACTGTGAGAGGGATCTTGGAGTCCTAGTGGACAACCATTTAAATAGGAGCCAGCCGTGTGCAGCAGCTGCCAAAAAAGCCAACACAGTTCTAGGCTGCATAAACAGAGGGGTAGAATCAAGATCACGTGAAGGGTTAATACCACTTTATAATGCCTTGGTAAGGCCACACCTGGAATTCTGCATTCAGTTTTGGTCACCACGATGTAGAAAAGATGTGGAGACTCTAGAAAGAGTGCAGAGAAGAGCAACAAAGATGATTAGGGGACTGGAGGCCAAAACATATAAAGAACGGTTGCAGGAACTGGGCATGGCTAGTTTAATGAAAAGAAGGACTAGGGGAGACATGATAGCAGTCTTCCAATATCTCAGGGGTTGCCACAAAGAAGAGGGAGTCAAGCTATTCTCCAAAGCACCTGAAAGCAGGACAAGAAGCCATGGATGGAAACTAATCAAGGGAGAGAACCAACCTAGAACTAAATTTTCTAACAGTGAGAACAATGAATCAGTGGAACGACTTGCCTCCAGAAATTGTGAAATGCTCCAACACTGGATGTTTTAAAGAAAAGATCGGACGAACCGTTGGTCTGAATAATGCCAAGGCACTATAAAGCGGTCATTAACACTTACATTCATCAGTTCATCAATCAATTGAATGCCTAGTTCTAAAAGAAAGAAGAAAATTAAGAGGGGGGGGTGTGGAAAGAAGAAGATGGTTTCTCTGTTGCTTTTAGGAAGGAACAGAAAAAAATAAGCAGTTCTGTAGTGGGTTTTTTGGCACTATGCCTTAGCACCTGGGTTGTGTTACCAACCGCAATCCATCAGCTACTTCCCATTCCACTTGAGCTCCTGCCAACCAACTTTTGAAATTCCTGCAGCACCTGACCTTTCGACCTCATCCCCATCCATTGCCTGCCTCTCTGATTCCCAGAACTTGTGTGTGTGTTTGTGTGTGTGTGTGTGTGTGTGTGTGTGTGTGTGTGTGTGTTTGTTTGTCTTTTTTTTTTCCTATGAAACTACTTTAACAGCCGAAAAAAGTTTATTATTTCACTGGTTGGGAGGATTGATATGGCTTCAATCATTATTATTTTTTTGTCTCTTGTGCTGCTGGTCCTTTTAAACCTTGGCAATCAGCTTTGGCTCCGAATCGCGGATTGGCGTGTAACAATCCGATTGTTTGTTTTGGCACCGGCCCTAAATTGAGCTTCGTTTTGCCAGTCAATCATGTTGGCCTCCTTGCCTGGCACTTCGCAACCGGGCAACTGGGTGCAAGATAAGAGAGATGAGATCACTTGCAAAATTCGGACCCTCCCGCCCCCCCCCCCCCGGTTAATACAGTAGTCGTCGACTTACGACAGTTCCATTTCGTCACCGCTCAGAGTTACAACGGCACTGAAAAAGTGTGACTTGCGACTGTTTTCACACTGATGAGCATTGCAGCATCCCTGTAAGGGCTCCTCTCCTAACTTGAGAAAGTGAAGACTCTTGAAACGGATTGTTTCAAAAGGAACCTTTAATTAAGAAGAATGGAAGCCATTCGAGGCAAAGCAACATCTGAATCCCTTTAGGCCAGTGATGGCGAACCTGTGGCACGCGTGACACAGGTGGCACACGGAGCCATTTGTCAGGGCACGTGAGGCGCTGCCCTGTCAGCTGGCCAGCGTGCACGCGGGCGCTGGCCAGCTGAGTTCACCCTTTTTTTAAAAGCCATTTTCTGCCCTCCCCAGGCTCCAGAGGCTTTATAGGAGCCTGGGGAGGGAGAAATGAGCCTCCCCCGCTCCCTCCGGAGGCTTCATGAGCTTCCCTGAAGCCTCCGGAGCGCAAAAAATAGCAATAGCAATAGCAGTTAGACTTATATACCGCTTCATAGGGCTTTCAGCCCTCTCTAAGTGGTTTACAGAGTAAGCATATCGCCCCCACAGTCTGGGTCCTCATTTCACCCACCTCGGAAGGATGGAAGGCTGAGTCAACCTTGAGCCTGGGGAGATTAGAACCGCTGAACTGCAGATAACAGTCAGCTGAAGTGGCCTGCAGTACTGCACCCTAACCACTGTGCCTCCTCGGCTCCTTAAAAAAACCGGCCCTACGGGCAAACCAGAAGTTCGGGAACAGGCTCAGAGGTTTTGGGCTCAGCTGCGTACGTAAATCAAGGATTACCTATATTGTTGGAAATGTACTTAGATACTGGGTTCATACCAGCATATGCGGTGGACTTGCCCAAAGATTAAAACAAAAAGAAATTGGACGAAAATACATAAATGGTTAGAGAAAATGATAAAGCAACGTACAGATTTAAAGAGTATTTGCCAGTTCTCCGAACTACTCCAAATTTCCATTACAGGTTCGCCCGAACCACTCCGAACCGGCTAAATACCACCTCTCGTGTATGTGAGGCTATATAGCAAGTCCTGTCTTAATAACAGAGGGATGATTCAACAGGAGTCGACCTTCTCTAACTTCACAAGGCACAAGACAGCACCCAATACCTGACATTAATTCAGAGGCTGCTTTCGCCCCGGCGGACGGCGAGTAGTATTTTATAAAGCAATCTGACACACGCTAACAGCCCATAATGGGAAAAGGTTTCTATCCGGGAAGCGGCTACGTGTGTTAAAGAACAAAGAATATAAGATGCGCTCAGCGGGGGCTTCATTTCACAAATCAGGCGGGCCACGGGAAGAGCTTGCTAGAGCGCACGGCTGAGCAAGAACCAGAACTGGCGAGTGAATCTGGGCTCTAAGAGGCCTTTGCAATCCAACAATCCAAGGGCAAAGTTCCAACCGTCTTTCCAATCGCTCCATGGTGGCGCGCATGCTCCCACGACAACAAGGTCTAGGTTTAATTGCCATCACCTCCGATTCGAAAGGTCAGATAGCAGGTGACATGACAGACCTTTGCGTGAAACCCTGGAGAGTTTCCATCAATCAGAGTGAGCAACAGGCTGCCAAATGGGCAAAAAGGCCCTTCTTTGCGTAAAACAGCTCCTAAGGCAGAGTTTCCCAACCTCATAACCGGGGGGGGGTGCAATGTTTTTCAAGGGCTGCCCCAAAGAAGAGGGAGACAAGCTATTCTCCAAAGCACCTGAAGCCGGGACAACAAGCCATGGATGAAAACTAATCAAGGAGAGAGAAGCAACTTAGAAATGAAGGAAAGTTTCCTGATAGTTCGAACCATTAATCATTTCGCTTGAAGTTGCGGGTGCTCCAACACTGGAGGTTTTTAAGAAGAGATTGGACACCCCTTGTCTGAAGTGGTATAAGGACTAGAATACTTCCAAGGTTGCTTCCAACTCTTGTTATTCTGTTCTGTTCTGTTCTGCTCTGCTCTATTTTCTATTCTATTCTATTCTATTTTCTATTCCATTCTATTCCATTTCATTTCATTCCATCCCATCCCACTCCACTCCTCATTCCACTCCTTTCTGTTCTGCTCTGCTCTCCTCTATTTTCTATTCTATTCTATTTTCTATTTTATTCCATTCCATCCCATCCCATCCCACTCCACTTCCTATTTCACTCCTTTCTGTTCTGTTCTGTTCTGTTCTGTTCTGCTCTACTCTATTTTCTATTCTATTCTATTTTCTATTCTATTCTATTTTCTATTCTATTCTATTTTCTATTCTATTCTATTTTCTATTCTATTCTATTTTCTATTCTATTCTATTTTCTATTCTATTCTATTTTCTATTCTATTCTATTTTCTATTCTATTCTATTTTCTATTCTATTCTATTTTCTATTCTATTCTATTTTCTATTCTATTCTATTTTCTATTCCATTCCATCCCATCCCATCCTACTCCCCATTCCACTCCTTTCTGTTCTGTTCTGTTCTGTTCTACTCTTCTTTACAATATTCTATACTACACTCTATTCAGATTTGTGGGCAAATGAGGGGGGGAGGGGATGGTTCCATGCATGTGGCTGGCAAACGCACAGGTGCATTTCCATTTGCACAAGTGGCGGGCAGCGTGCGACCACCACTCACCCAAAGGGAGCATACATGCAAATGCTCGCCGCTGCTTGCGTGAGTGGGGATGCACGCACACACTCAGCCACCACTTCCGCGACCCAGTTCCAAAAGGCTCAAGGCCTGGTAATGGGACACGACCTGGGGTTTGGGGACCCCTGTTCTAATGTACCAACCCTTGACCTGTAAGGCTCATATCTCTTGTCTATCGGCTATGTATCTTCATACAACCCAAATGATTAAAGCTTCACAGTTTTACAGTATCCAATTTTCCAGAAACGTATCATCCTCGTTACATACACACACATATACAAGAGACACAGTGGCTCAGTGGCTAAGATCTTGTCAATCAAAGAGGTAGGCAGTTCGGCGGTTCGAATCCCTAGCGCTGCCTAACCGAGTGAGCTCCCGTTACTTGTCCCAGCTTCTGCCAACCTAGCAGTTCAAAAGCACGTAAAAAATACAAGTAGAAAAATAGGGACCACCTTTGGTGGGAAGATAACAGCATTCCATGCCCCTTTGGTATTTAGTCATGCCGGCCACATGACCACGGAGACGTCTTTGGACAGCGCTGGCTCTTCGGCTTCGAAACGGAGATGAGCACCGCCCCCTAGAGTCGGGAATGACTAGCACATATGTGCGAGGGGAACCTTTACCTTATACACGCACGTGCATGCACACACACACACACACGTATGTATGTATGTATGTATGTATGTATGTATGTATGTATGTATGTATTGTATCACAACCCCTGGTATGCCGAAATATGGGAGGAAGCATACTGCTTCCTTTCTCTGTCTATTGGCTCACCCCAGGAGACCACCCAGACAGAAAGCCATTATTTTTAATGGCTGCAAGGCTCCTAGGGTGGAGCTGAAAGATAAAAGGGAAGCAGTATGCTCTCTCCCACATTTGGGCATACCAGGTGCTTTGACATAACACTTTGTGTGTGTGTGTGTGTGTGTGTGTGTGTGTGTGTGCGCGTTTACAGAAACAAAAAATCAAATTTTCAGAAGCAGGTACTCATCTCTTCTAGGTGCAAAATAAAATAAAATAAAAATAAACGGAGGGCAGAGGTAACACTGAAGAAGACCGACTTTGCGATGAGAAGAAAAATCTTAACGAGCAGACCCAGAGTAATTTCAAAATGTTAATAACTCAAACCCTTACTATTTCCTCCCTCCCCTCCCAACTTTTAGCAACTTAATGAAGCCGTACTTCATTAATATGGGCCACGAGCATGCAAAAAATTAATTGTGAAATTAATAAAATCACAAAGAGTTATAGGGGCCCCATAAAAGAGTGAGAAGATGTAAAATTGGATTAAGTGCCTACTTGAAACCAACTACCTCCTTTTTGGCTCACACGCAGATGAATTTCTCTTGGCATTTCTTGAGCCAAGATATCTCAGAGGTGCTTTTGCAAAAGGTAACTGGACTGGGTTTTTTTTTTCCTTGAGGGAGGTGTTTTGTTTCTAATCAAGGAGCTGGGCATGGCTTGTCTAGTGAAGAGAAGGACCAGAGGAGACATGATAGCAGTCTTCCAATATTTGAGGAGCTGCCACAGAGAGGAAGGGGTGGTCAAGCTATTTTCCAAGGCACCTGAAGGTCAGGCAAGGAATAATGGATGGAAACTGACCAAGGAGAGATTCAACCTGGAACCAAGGAGGAACTTTCTGACAGTGAGAGCAATCAACCAACAGAAGTTTCCTTCAGAAGTTGTGGGAGCTTCATCACTGGAAGCTTTGAAGAAGAGACTGGACTGCCATCTGTCAAAAATGGTGTGGGGTCTCCTGCTTGGGCGGGGAGTTGGACTAGATGACCTACAAGGTCCCTTCCAACTCTGTTAATCTGTATTAATCTATATTAATTCAAGAAGCAAAGACGGAAGTGAAGAAGGTTCTTGGATGAGAAATGAAACAACTTCCTCAAAGAGATATATTGGATTATACTAAATCCAAAGCGTTTGAGGTCAATAGCTACTTAGGCGTCAGAAACAACTGCCTGAATTTACTTCAGGTTTCCCTGAATCCATCCATCCACTCCACTCAATTAGGCTATCCAAATAATAATTTCCCAATAAATACAGAGAACTGCTTTTAATAACAGTCAAACAAGTTCTTTACAAGGCTGTTATCATTTTTTTTTTAATGAATTTATCTGTGTAGTCCCCTTAAAGTCATTGACAGAGAATGTACTCGCTTTACAGTTAACGAAATTGATGCTACTACACTGTTCTTACACAGGCCTGGTTCTGGATTTTAAAAAAAAATCTGTACAACGGCACTACACAACGGCATATTCTGAAACACCACAACTGATGTGCCTGATCTCAAACCCAAGATGTTATGCAATCTGCACCAATCTCTATGCTGATAGTTGAGCCAAGCTGTGTTACCAGGAGCTACAGACAGATTGAAATAAATATGGATATTTATGTAAATTATTATATTTTGCATATAGGGGCTGCAGATGGGAGGGGTATGTGTTCACTTCTATACTCCCATATGCCCGTGGGCCCCACAAGCATAGGGGCCCCATACTAATCTGTGTATGTTAACCCTTCAATGCATATAAATATAAATACAGCAACTGCTGAACTTTTTTGGAGTATAAGACGCACCTTTTCCTTCCCAAAAAGAGGGTGAAAATCTGGTTGTGTCTTATACATTGAATATAGCATTTTTTGCCTCTTGAAACCCTGCCCCTGCAGATCCTGTTTTTCGCAAAAATGGACGTGCAGACAGTTTGGGAGGTTGAAAAGTGCTTCTGGAGGCTGGGAGGGGGGAGGCAAAAACGAATGAAAAATGGACCGTTGTTTGCTCCCCCCCCCCCCACAGCACCCAGGAGCACTCTACAAGCCTCCCAAAGCCTATGCACGCCCTGTTTTTTGCAAAATACGGGCCCGTTTTTGCGAAAAACTGGCAGGTTTTTGCTCATTTTTGCCCCCCCTCCAGTCCCCAGGAACATTTTGCAGGCCTCTCAAACTCTCTGCATGCCCCGTTTTTCACAAAAAGAACGAGACATGCAGAGGGTTTGGGAGGCCTGCAGAATGAAAAATCTTTTTAAAAAAAATTTACCTCTTCAAAATCTTATATTCCAGTGCGTCTTATAGTCCAAAAGATACGGGATATGGCTTAATGAGTGTTATTGTGTTTTTCAGGCCTGGTGTATCCTTCAAATGCTTATCCTGTTGATTAGTTGTTGCTGCACAGCGTGTTTTTAATGCTTCAACCCCGATTTTGTTGGAAGTGCCAATAAAATAAATATATGTTTCATTTTATCGACTCTTTACATTTTTATTCCTGTGAGTAGTTGTCGTAGGGGCCCCAGTAAACTGATTTGCCCGGGGCCCATAATGCTGTTAAGACGTCCTTGTCCATACTTAGACACAAAGAGTTCCATAAACACCGAGGAACTGTTATGTGAGGAATGGAAACAATAATGGAGAAAAGTACACCAATTTTTTCTCTTCAAATGGCACATTTCTATTTACATTTATAACTATTGTTAATATCACACATTTTACGAGCACTACATTTAATATTGATGGCCATATGTATGTGCATTCATCTGTAAATATTGATCTGTATGTGTATCTAACTCACATTTCTCAATATTGTTTTCTACATCCCAATATGTCAACATAATTAATTAGAGGTCACACACGGCAGCCAGTCTTCGACTTACAACAAGTTTGTTTAGAGACCAAAGTTACAACGGCACTGAAAGGGGGACTTTTGACCATTCTCCACACTTACGACCGTTGCAGCATCCCGCTGGTCACGTGGTCAAAATTCAGATGCTTGGCAATTGACTCATATTTATGACGGTTGTGGCATCCTGGGATCATCTGATCCCCTTTTGCGACCTCCTGACAAGCCGAGTCAATGGGTAAAGCAGACTCACTTAACAACCGTGTTACCAACTCAGCAACTGCAATGATTCACTTAAGAAATGTGGCCAGAAAAGTCATAAAATGGGGCCGAACTCACTTAAGAAATGTCTCATTGAGCAACCTAAATTTTGGACTCCATTGTGGTCGTAAGCAGTGGAGGGCTTCAAAATTTTTTTACTACCGGTTCTGTGGGCGTGGCTTGGTGGGCGTGGCGAGGCTTGGTGGATGTGGCTTGGTGGTGTGTGGCAGAGGAAGGATACTGTAAAATCTCTATTCCTTCCCCACTCCAGGGGAAGGTTACTGCAAAATTCCCATTCCCTCCCAATCAGCTGGGAGGCAGAGAATAGATGGGGGCGGGGCCAGCCAGAAGTGGTATTTGCCGGTTCTCTGAACTACTCAAAATTTCACTACCGGTTCCTCAGAAATCGTCAGAACCTGCTGAATACCACCTCTGGTCGTAAGTTGAGAACTTCAGGATTGCAGATTTCTTACAAGTAAAAGATAGAACAGAAGAGAACTGGCATATCTCTAAAGAGTTATTTCTAAAACATAGATGGGAACATGCTAATTTTAAGAACATTTGTGAAATTGACCTGGAGCACTATGTATTAACATGTGAATGTCAGTATCTATCCTCTACCCCTCCCCCTCCCAACATTAATTATTCCCATGTCCAAGTGTTATGTACCTCGGTCTTTAATCAACAAAAATCCTCATTCAGACAGGGCTTTTAATACATTGTCAATAAATCCTGTATCTACACAAACACATCATAATTCATAAAAGAGCATCTGATGCTTCTATACAGACAGTGCATTAAGGACTTTCCTAATTAATAACCCAGATTAAAACGTCTTGGCAATCAATTAAGATTAATGACAGAGATCGCTCTCCATTTTCCGCATGCCTGCCCTCCTTTCTCCTCCCTAAAATTGCTCCGGCCCTTTCTCAGCGTCCCCCATCTCAGACTGCGAAAACCCCGGGATGTGAAACTTTAATCCTGTTATCTGCTCCCTTCTTCATCTGAAAAGCTTAGAGATTAACACGGCAGATAATATCAAATTTACAACCGGCCCTTTGGACAGCTGCCCTATTTTCTGGAGTTAATGGAAAAGGAACTAATCTGGTTAAGAGCGTAAGTCTACTTCATAAATCTGGGTGCCCAAGACAGTTAAAGCTGTCACATCTCCTCTGGAGAGGGGCAGCTGAATTAAACTGTCAGGTTCCTACATGCTGTTTCTGGAAGGCTAGGCAAGACCTTCTGTAAACTGGACTAATGAGATACTCCGGCATTAGCATAAACCGCCTCGGTTCGCAATACTCCAGGCGGGGAGTTTGCATTTTACGATGGAGCACAGTTACACAGCGAAGTCAACTCCTGTCCCAAGAGCAACACTGCCATTAAATACGAGTGTTTGGTTCTGCTGAAACGTTAAAAGTGGGAAAGAAAGAAAGAAAGAAAGAAAGAAAGAAAGAAAGAAAGAAAGAAAGAAAGAAAAAAGAGAGAGAGAGACAGACAGACAGAGAGACAGAGAAATAGAGATGATAGATGGGTGATGATAGATAGATAAATAGATAGATAGATAGATAGATAGATAGATAGATAGATAGATAGATAGATAGAAAGAAATAGACACAGACATAGACAGATAGGTACAGATATAGATGGAGGCAGAGATAGAGATGGATAAATAGAGACAGACAGAAATAGATAGATAGATAGATAGATAGATAGATAGATAGATAGATAGATAGAGACAGATAGAGACAGAAAGAGATAGACAGAGATAGAGATGGATAAATAGAGGCAGAGATAGAGATAGAGATAGAGATAGAGATAGATAGATAGATAGATAGATAGATAGATAGATAGATAGATAGATAGATAGATAGATAGATAGATAGACAGATATAAAGACAGACAGAGACAGATAGAGATAGACAGAGATAGAGATGGATAAACAGAGGCAGAGATAGAAATAGATAAATAGAGATAGACAGAGATAGATAAATAGGGATAGTGATACTGAGAAAAAGATAGACACAAAGACAAAGAAATAGACAGAGAAATAGAGAGAGAGAGAGAGAGAGGGAGGGAGGGAGGGAGGGAGGGAGAGAGAGAGAGAGAGAGAGAGAGAGAGAGAGAGAGAGAGAGAGAGAGAGAGAGAGAGAGAGAGAGAACTAAATAAATAGAGACCGAGATAGAGATAATCTCAGTAGGATAAAGGTTTGAAGTTTTCATGTTGTTGTTACTATGATCTTTGAGGTACAGTCAGGGTTTAGTCAAGTATATTTTAATGAACAATGCAGAATGCAACAATATTTCTGAGCCTGCTCAGTATACCCAGAAGCTTTAAATAATATATCCTCATTCTAAACACAAGCACTTTCTCTACAGCCGTAAACATAGCGTTGCCTTTTATGACGTCTTCTTCGTCTTTTTCATTCCTATCTGTTTGGTCCGCCTTAGAAAATCTTAATTAGTTAAGTCTTTTTCGCATATTCTTTTGATCATCCCTGCAGCATCCTTGGACAGTATGAATCATGTTTTTGACCCAATAACGGCGGCATTGGTGACTATTTATACGCCAGTTTTCCCCAGTCTGAGGGCCTCCTCGTTTATTGGGACTGCAACACCCAGAATTCCTAGCTGGCCTGGTAAATTCTGGCAGTTTTAGCTCTGCCGGAACCTGGCAGATGGATAGACGTTCCCAAAATTTGGTAATACACAAAGACGGCTGTAAATGCCACACTGGAGTGAGGCCGCCAAGAATATGACTTCAGACCACAACTCAGCCCCAAATTTCTCTTGCTAATTGAAAAAGTTGCTAAATGAGTTTATGACCTTTTATTGCCACTGTTGTTAAGTGAATCACTGCAGTTGTTAATAACAAATGAATCTGGTTTCTCCATCGACTTGACTTGCTGGAAGGTCGCCAAAGGAGATTGATCGCGTGACTCTGGATCTCCGCAACCGTCATAAATATGAGTCAGCTGCCAAGTGTCTGAATTTGGATAAATATCGACTATTGAATGAATAGATAGAAGGAAGGAAAAGAGAAGGGCTATATGGTTGTGAAACAAAGATAGACAGGAAAAGAATTAATCAATCTGAAATGAAGAGGGAGAGATTTATCAAACATATGGATGGGATTGAAGAGAACATATTAGAAAGTATGAATTAAAGTCATCCCCATTATTGTAGTGCGTATAAAATAATGAATCCAAAGGTGGATTATAGTGGGATGACCCCTCTTGGAACTGGTGATAATAGGAATATTGAAAGAAGCAGGGATAGATTTTGGGGGAAACGGTGCGATGTTTTCAATGACTGCAAATTCATTCAGGGAAGTTCATTGTTAATCCACAGGAATGAATGGATGGACGCATGCACTGAAAGCATACTGAAGAAGTCAATGGGCCATTCAGAATAACAGAGTTGGAAGGGATCTTGGGGGTCTTCTAATCCAACCCCCTGCTCAAGCAGAAAACCCCATACCATCTCAGACAAATGGTTGTCCAATCTCTTCTTAAAAACCTCCGGTGTTGGAGAACCCACAACTTCTGGAGGCAAGTCGTTCCACTGATTAATTGTTCTCACTGTCAGGAAATTTCTCCTTATTTCAGGATTGCTTCTCTCCTTGATTAGTTTCCACCCATTGCTTCTTGTCCTGCCTTCAGGTGCTTTGGAGAATAGCTTGACACCCTCTTCTCTGTGTCAACCCCTCAATTTTACAAGGATGGTACAAAGCAGCTTAATTCATTAATAAAAAAATAAGAAAAATAAGATCGAGGCTGGTATTTATTTCACCAACCTGGAGGTACCAGCCTTGAAATAAGAACTGATGATTTGTTAGATACTAGAAAATAAGGTAAGGTCGAAATCAGATTTTTAGAATATGAATCAATTCTTTAAGAGAGTTGTTGTTGTTAGTAGCGTCCAACTCATTGCAACCCCATGGACAGCGTTCTTCCAGGCCTTCCTGTCCTCTACCATACCCCGGTAGAGCTCACGCCCACTGCTCACGCCCACTGCTTAAGATTATGACTGCTTAAGATTACGGCAACTGCTTCGGGGACTCCATCCAGCCACCTCATTCTCTGTCGTCCCCTTCTTCTTTTTCCCTCAATCGTTCCCAGCATGAGGCTCTTCTCCAGGGAGTCCTTCTTTCTCATTAGGTGGCCAAAGTATTTGAGTTTCCTCTTCAGGATCTGGCCTTCTAAAGGGCAGTCAGGGCTGATTTCCTCTAGGACTGACCGGTTTGATGGCCTTGCAAGCCAAGGGACTCGCAGGAGTCTTCTCCAGCACCATAGTTCAAAGGCCTCCATTCTTTGGCGCTCAGCCTTTTCTATGGTCCAACTTTCACAGCCATCCATTGCAACTGGGAAAACCATAGCCTTAACTATAGGCACTTTTGTTGGCAGGGTGATGTCTCTGCTTTTTAGTATGCTGCCTAGATTTGCCATAGCTTTCCTCCCCTTTGGGAGAGTAGCATTGTACATTGTTAGACTCAGTGAATGTATTCAGCAGGTGATATCAACCAGGGGTGAAATCTAGCAGGTTTTGACAGGTTCTGGAGAACCTGTAGCAGAAAATTTTGAGTAGTTCAGAGAACCAGCAAATGCCACCTCTGGCTGGCCGCAGAGTAGGGTGGGAATGGAGATTTTGCGGTATCCTTCCCATGCCACGCCCACCAAGCCACATCACGCCCACCAAACCACGGCCCACAGAACCGGTCTCCACTGATACCAACCATTCATAGTTCATCCCCCCCAAAATACGTGCATTCATGCAATGTAAGCATCCAGACAAATATGGCAATAAGTTTTCAACCCAAAGCAAAACGCCACAAAGAAGAACCGAACAAAAAGAGTTGTAGTCCCATCCCCCGTGTCCCGTCCCCCCCCCCCGTCCCCACAAAAGAAAAGTGTGTAATTTAGGTGTCTGTGTGTCAATCCTGATCTCATAAATCAACGTGCAGGAGCCAGCTCAGATTAGCAGCAAAAGAAACCTCATGCTCACACTGAACTTCGTGCCAACTTTCTGTCTACGGTTGCCCCCCAACCCACTCAAAAGACACCCCGAGGAAGAGGCAGAAAAGAACAGCCGACGCCATCTTTTCTAACAGCATGTCAAGATGTCGTTGCGACAGTGCTGTATAAAAAAAAAATTTAAAAAAGCCTCCCTAAAGCGGCTGCAGTGGTTGGAAGGTGAAGAGGAACCTCAATTAAATTCAAGGAGCTTTCTAGGAGAACGGACTCCTGTTTTATTTCTGTTTTATTTTCAACAAAACAGCTTCCAAAGCATCGCACCCTTCCCTTCTCTTCTTCTCTTCTTGATGGGAAATAATTAGCCAGGGCCTCTGAGCACGCGCGGAGGAGGAGTCCCACTTATAAATGATCTTCTTGGGGGGGGTTCCAAAAAGAAACTTAACTCCGATCAAGTCAACAAAGCCGGCTGTGAAAAGGCAAGAGCTCCTGTGGATGACCTCCAGATGTTTGAGGGAAGGTCTTCAAAAGAGTTTGTGAGCTAAGCAGGAGGAGGGGGAGGAGAGGGGGAGGGAGAGAGAGAGAGGCTTGGGCCCCCCACTCTCCATCCTTCCTTACTCCCTGGAAATTTGGTGGCAGATGTTACCGCATTGCACTCCTCTGTAGCGGCTTCCTTTGCTTCTCTGCCCGCCATGACGGGAGTCAAACTACATTAGGGTTTTTTTTCTATTCGTGCCTCGGGCAAGTTTGGGAGCGCAGCTGTGTCCATCTCCAGTCTACCTTTTCGCGGTTCAGCCCCGCCTCAGGCAGCAAATGTGGAGACCAAACAGCCCCTTTCTTCCTCCTTAACTAGATCTGCTGACAACCCAGAGGTCTCCCTGCAAGCGGAGGCAAACCGAAGCCACTGCCTGGAACAGATGCCAGGGACAACCTGCTAGCTCGCACCTGTGCAGGCTGCGCTCACCTCACCAAGTGCCGGCTGAAAAATTTATGACTCCGAGGGGTTCCATCTGCAATCAAAGCCATTTTCTGATCAATGGAAGGCAGCTCTCAAACCAAGCCGGCCTTCCCCCCCCCCCCCCCGCCCATTAATAGCTGGCATTTGTAAGAAAGGAATGAGGGATTTGGGGGGGCGCAAATGAAGGAGGAGGAGGAGGAGGAGAGAAGGGGCTTTTCTCCTCCTCCCGATTCTTCTTCGTGCTTCAACTTCAATGGGCCAAGGGGGAAAGAGCCGAGGTGGCGCAGTGGTTAAATGCAGCACTGCAGGCTACTTCAGCTGACTGCAGTTCTGCAGTTCGGCTGTTCAAATCTCACCGGCTCAGGGTTGACTCAGCCTTCCATCCTTCCGAGGTGGGTAAAATGAGGACCCGGATTGTTGTTGGGGGCAATATGCTGACTCTGTAAACTGCTTAGAGAGGGCTGAAAGCCCTATGAAGCGGTATATAAGTCTAACTGCTATTGCTATTGCTATAAAGCTGGGATTCTGATGGGAGAAGAGCAAAGGTGGGATGGCACGAACGGGTTTTTGGGTTCGGTGGCATTTCAGCCTCACGGGAAGGGGAGAAGGCTCCGTTTCCAGATTTATAATCGTGCGCGAGGCTCTGAAGAAATGTCTGTGCTGGAGGAACTTATGAATAGACAAATAAATTTCCCTTCAGGGTATAAAACGTGGGGTTTTCCCCAGATAGGGCGGATGTATTTACAACTTTGCAAATCCCCATTCAATGATCATCTTTGACTCCCTAGCTAGCCGACAACCAATTTCCTGCAATTAACTGAAAAGGCTTTCTTTTCTCTTGCCTTCCACCAAATGTTTACCAGTGAAATGAGGAATGAGTTGGGGGGGAGGAGGCGGGGAGGGGGCTGATGATTAGGGGACTGGAGGCTAAAACATATAAAGAACGGTTGCTGTAATTGGGTATGTCTGCTTTAATGAAAAGAAGGACTAGGGGAGACATGATAGCAGTGTTCCAATATCTCAGGGGTTGCCCCAAAGAAGAGGGAGTCAAGCTATTCTCCAAAGCACCTGAGGGCAGGACAAGAAGCAATGGGTGGAAACTAATCAAGGAGAGAAGCAACCTAGAACTAAGGAGAAATTTCCTGACAGTTAGAACAATGAATCAGTGGAACAACTCGCCTCCAGAAGTTGTGAATGCTCCAACACTGGAAGTTCTGGGCATAAATTGTTTCAACTCCTACCCTCATAACGACGCTATAGGGCATTGCACATCAGAACAACTAGACACAAGGGCAGGTTTTTCCCTGAACACCACCACTCTGGTAAACAAACAATTCCATCAACACTGTCAAAGTATTTACTAAGTCTGCATCTCATTGTTCCTATCACCCATCTCCTCCCACTTTTGACTGGGTGATTGTAACTTTGTTGCTTGTATCCTTACAATTTATATTGATGGTTTCCTAGTATGATTTGATTGCTTAATTGTACCCTGTGGCTATCATTAAGTGTTGTACCTTATGATTCGTGTCGAATGTATCTTGTCTTTTATGTACACTAAGAGCATATGCACCAAAGACCAATTCCTTGTATGTCCAATCACACTTGGCCAATAAATAATTCTATTCTATTCTATTCTATTCTATTGTACTTTACTCTAGTACTCTATTCTACTGTACTGTATTATTCTGTTTTGTTATTCTATTCAGTTCCATTCTATTCTATTCATATCCCATTGCATCTGTTCTGTTCTATTCTATTTTATTCTATTCTATTCCATCTATTCTATTCTATTCTGTTCTATTCTATTCATATCCCATTCCATCTATTCTATTCTATTCATATCCTATTCCATCTATTCTATTCTATTCATATCCCATTCCATCTATTCTATTCTATTCTATTCATATCCCATTCCATCTATTCTATTCTATTCTATTCATATCCCATTCCATCTATTCTATTCTATTCATATCCCATCCCATCTATTCTATTCTATTCTATTCATATCCCATTCCATCTATTCTATTCTATTCATATCCCATTCCATCTATTCTATTCTATTCTATTCTATTCATATCCCATTCCATCTATTCTATTCTATTCATATCCCATTCCATCTATTCTATTCTATTCATATCCCATTCCATCTATTCTATTCTATTCATATCCCATTCCATCTATTCTGTTCTATTCTATTCATATCCCATTCCATCTATTCTATTCTATTCATATCCCATTCCATCTATTCTGTTCTGTTCTGTACTGTTCTATTCTATTCATATCCCATTCCATCTATTCTATTCTATTCATATCCCATTCCATCTATTCTATTCATATCCCATTCCATCTATTCTATTCTATTCATATCCCATTCCATCTATTCTATTCTGTTCTATTCTATTCTATTCATATCCCATTCCATCTATTCTATTCTGTTCTATTCTATTCATATCCCATTCCATCTATTCTATTCTATTCATATCCCATTCCATCTATTCCGTTCTGTTCTGTTCTGTACTGTTCTATTCTATTCATATCCCATTCCATCTATTCTATTCTATTCATATCCCATTCCATCTATTCTATTCTATTCATATCCCATTCCATCTATTCTATTCTGTTCTGTTCTATTCTATTCTATTCATATCCCATTCCATCTATTCTATTCTATTCTATTCATATCCCATTCCATCTATTCTATTCTATTCATATCCCATTCCATCTATTCTATTCTATTCATATCCCATTCCATCTATTCTATTCTGTTCTATTCTATTCTATTCATATCCCATTCCATCTATTCTATTCTGTTCTATTCTATTCTATTCATATCCCATTCCATCTATTCTATTCTATTCTATTCCATCTATTTTATTCCATCTATTCCATTCCATTCTACTCTCCAGTTATTTAAGGAGAAATCAATTGACGAAAGCACTTCTGCCCCAGAAGTGGGTCTCTTTGAACCATTTAACAGATTCATTTTTTTAGCAGGATTCCCCTGAAAGTAATGGGTTTCAACAGAGCTTCTTGCTGATGACACCTGGAGAAAATTGCCCAGTTAATGTGCAGTTCCACCACCTGTCTCTGAAAGCACCGGTGGCATGAATGAAAGATGTTCAAAGGATTTGAATGATATCCCAGTCTTGCCTTTAACTTGTTCAATTTCAAAAGCAGTGTTACTGAACACTGAAATCTTGATGAATTCTCCCTTAAAGAGTTTTTGAAAGCTCGGCTAACTTTCTGGCTCCTTTCGTTCGCCGTCACGGGCTTTTTAAACATACTACGTGAGAGTTTCTACACATCTTAGTATCTACTAATGCCAACGTTATTGACAAGTTTCATCCCTGACTATTCACGATACACAATCCAGGAAGTCTGTCTTATGACCCTCAAAAGAAGACAAAATTAAAAGTCCAAGAACAAATCTCCGTTTTTAAGATCTACACTAGCTTGCCCAGAACTAGGCATCCTTCAGATGTGTTTTTGGGTGACAACCAGAGGTGGGTTCCTACCAGTTCGCACCAGTTCGGTAGAACCGGTTCGTCAAATCTACCAAACCGGTTAGAAGAGGTTCCACCAGTGGACCTGGAAAGCAGGCCACACCTACAGAAGAGGTTCCAAAAAAATTTGAAACCCACCACTGACACACACACACACACACACACACACACAGAGAGAAAGAAAGAGAAAGAAAGGAAGAAAGAAATAAAAAAGAAAGAAAAAGAGATGAAAGAAAAACAGGAAAAAGGTTCAGAGAGACAAAAGGAAGAAAAGAGAGAGAGAGAGAGAAAGAAAGAAAGAAAGAAAGAAAGAAAGAAAGAAAGAAAGAAAGAAAGAAAGAAAACATATAGCCAGCAAGCCACTCCCACCAGGTCACATGGGCAGCAAGCCACTCCCACAAAGGAGGCCACACCCACAGAGTAGGTTCGAAAAAATTTTGAAACCCACCACTGGTGACAACTCATAATATTCCTGATAACCAGAAATTCTAAAGGTTGCAAACTCAAAGTAACTAGAGGTCACTAGGCTGAAAAAGGTTTGTCATAGAAAATAATATTTGTAACTCAGGGTTGAACTGGAGGGTCCTGGTGCTGTCTTGAATTTGGTTGTTTTCTTGCAGGCATTTCATTACCCAACTAGGTAAAATTATCAGTTCCCTTCATCAGATAATAATTCCTGATTCATACACACAAGGAGAGTCATATGGACAGCATTACCCAGAGGATACTTCCTAGATTTCAAAGCACTAAGGTCAGGGGTGTCCAATCGTGGCAATTTGAAGGCTTGAGGACTTCAACTCCTAGAATTCCTCAGTCAGCCATGAGGAATTCTGGGAATTGAAGTCCACAAGTCTTAAAAGTTTGGAGACCCCTGCATTATATGATCAGCTACCACCGAAGCTTGAAGCATGGGTCAGAAGAGGAAGCTAGAATCATAGCTTTGGATGTTGTGGGAACAAAACACAAGACCAGTTCAGAATTTACACTACAGATGAAGACACCTATTCCTCCTCTTCACCAGATAGCATCTTACACTTCCTATTCCCAATCTCTTGCTTTCCAAACACACTGTTAATGCCGTTTTCATCATTCCTTCTCCGAGCTGTTTGCCACTGAAGTGATCGACAAGGCCAACAGATAAGCAAGCAAGTAATAAAACATCTGGAAGTACTCAACTGAATAATAGGTGCTATGTCAAATAGTGGGGGAAAGCCATCCTATCTAATAAGGAGCTCTAGTTAGATAATCAAATGTGTGAATGTTCCATCCAAAAAAAAAAAAGAAAATAGTTTTCACATCATACAAGATATTCATGGTATAGTATTAGTACTAGAACTAGAGAATAGAACAGAACAGAACAGAATAGAGAGTAGGAGTAGGGTAGAACAGAACAGAATAAGGAGTAGGAGTAGGGTACAAGTATGAGTATGAGTAGGGTGTAGGGTAGAGTAGAATAGAATAGGGAGTAGGAGTAGGATAGAACAGAACAGAACAAGGAGTAGAGGTAGGAATAGGGGTAGGAGTGTGGTAGAATAGAACAGAACAGAACAGGAGTAGGGTAGGAATAGCAAAAGCAGTTACTTATATACCTCTTCATAGGGCTTTCAGCCCTCTCTAAGCGGTTTACAGAGTCAGCATATTGCCCCCAACAATCCGGGTCCTCATTTTACCCACCTCGGAAGGATGGAAGGCTGAGTCAACCCTGAGCCGGTGAGATTTGAACAGCCGAACTGCTGAACTGCAGTCAGCTGAAGTAGCCTGCAGTGCTGCATTTAACCACTGCGCCACCTCGGCTCCTAGAACAGAACAGAACAAGGAGTAGGGGTAGGAATAGAGGTAGGAGTGTGGTAGAATAGAATGGAACAGAACAGAACAGGAGTAGGGTAGAACAGAACAGAACAAGGAGTAGGGGTAGGAATAGGGGTAGGAGTGTGGTAGAATAGAATGGAACAGAACAGGAGTAGGGTAGAACAGAACAGAACAAGGAGTAGGGGTAGGAATAGGGGTAGGAGTGTAGTAGAATAGAATAGAACAGAACAGAACAGGAGTAGGGTAGAACAGAACAAGGGGTAGGGGTAGGAATAGGGGTAGGAATGTGGTAGAATAGAATAGAACAGAACAGGAGTAGAGTAGAACAGAACAGAACAAGGAATAGGGCTGGGAATAGGTGTAGGAGTGTGGTAGAATAGAATAGAACAGAACAGGAGTAGAGTAGAACAGAACAGAACAAGGAATAGGGCTGGGAATAGGTGTAGGAGTGTGGTAGAATAGAATAGAACAGAACAGGAGTAGGGTAGAACAGAACAAGGAGTAGGGGTAGGAATAGGGGTAGGAGTGTGGTAGAATAGAACAGAACAGAACAGAATAGGAGTAGGGTACAATAGAGTAGGGTAGGGTAGTTAGGGTAGAACAGAAGAACAGAACAGCTTTACTGTCCAAATGTGATTGGACATGCAAGGAATTTGCCTCTGGTGCCTAAGCTCTGAGTGTACATACAAACAACGAAGTAACATAATCAGTGTACATACACACATACAAACTACATCTATGTACAAACAAGTATACAGTCCATATAAACCACAAGGTAATATAATCAACAGGTCCCAATAGGAGAAGGTAGCAGAAAAGATGAGAAGGGAAAATAATAATACAGCCATACTACATGGGGGCAGAAGATCTATGCATACATACAACTCCTATAGTACCATCAGAAATTTCTTCCTCTGAACTAAAGCATCCCAAAAAGCTAGAGAAGCGGTTGAGCACATCCTTCAAGGCGCTGAGGAACCCCCCCCCCCAGATACAGCTGTTCACCAACCTCATCTCCTTGCTGCGGTCGCATCAAAGACACTCTGTCGTACTGCCGCCTTAGCAAAGCCCAAAGGGCATCCAGCCGACCCTGTAAAGAGAAGCCCAGGAAGACTTAGGATGAGTTGGCAGAGGTGAGAACCATTTCCCCCAACCCATTAACCATCCTTGAATATGTCTCGGGGCATCCTCTCCAGCCAAATGACGCTGCAGGACAACAACCGCTCCTTAAATGGGAGGCCATTAGGTATCAATTCTCTTTAATGGGAACACATTGAGCCAATGATGCATGAGTAAGTACTTCCTAACGGTGTGTTCAATGAGTTGGAAATTCCTAATTCCGGGCTTTTAAAACATACAGGCTAAGATCAAACAAAGCTTTTCCGAGTAATCCTAAAACTCGTTGATTTTCAAAATGATTGACTCCATAGGGCAAGCTTTCAAATATGTATACAGGTAGCTCTTGGGGCGGTGGCTCAGTGGCTAAGACGCTAAGCTTGTCGATCAGAAAGGTCGACAGTTCAGCGGTTCGAATCCCGAGCGCCGCATAACGGAGTGAGCTCCCGTGACTTGTCCCAGCTTCTGCCAACCTAGCAGTTTTGAAAGCACGTAAAAATGCAAGTAGAAAAATAGGAACCACTTTTGGTGGGAAGGTAACAGTGTTCCACGCGCCTTCGGCATTTAGTCATGTCGACCACATGACCATGGAGACGTCTTTGGACAGCGCTGGCTCTTCGGCTTTGAAACAGAGGTGAGCACCGCCCCCTAGAGTCAGGAATGACTAGCAGGTATGTGCGAGGGGAACCTTTACCTTTACCCAAAATTTATGTTGCTTAAATGAGACATTTGTTAAGTGAGTTTTGCCCCATTTTTACGACTTTTCTTGCTGCATTTGTTAAGCGAATCATTGCAGTTGTTAAATGAGTAACATGGTTGTTAAGTGAAATCTGTTCTGCCCACTGACTTTATTTGTTAGAAGGTTGCAAAAGAACCTTCTAAGACTGTAACCGTCATAAATGTGAATCAGTTATGCAGCATACGAATGTAAATCACGTGAGGATGCTGCAACGGTCGTTAAGTGTGAAAAATGGACATGTCACATTTTTCAGTGCCGCTGGAGCTTTAAATGGTCACTAAACAGACTGTTCTAAGTCTAAGACTACCCATATTTGGCTAACAGGCCAAATATCTTGCTCTTGTGTTATCTTAGATGGTTTTTAATGTGGTTTTATTTGCTTTACTGTTTTTATTGTTTTAAAATGGTTTTTTTTAAAAAAATAATTGTAATATTTCTGAACCATGAGCCACCTGGAGTCATTGACTGAGCTGGGTGTGGCCAAAGACATGGAATGAATGAATGAATGAATGAATGAATGAATGAATGAATGAATGAATGAATGAATGAATGAATTGAATGAATTGTATGAATGAATGAACTGTATGAATGAATTGTATGAATGAACGAATGAAACAAATACGAAGAAAATATGATATATTCAATGATAAAGGGGTCGTCAAGTACCTTAATGGGTGTGTACCATTTTTCCTGGGAGGGCATTGAGGTAGGTCTTGGTTTTGGTGGTCTGTTCGGAATTGGTTCATCTCCTTCCTCGGGGAGCGTCACCACTGCGTTTTTCGCTTTCTCTAGCCGAGCTCCTTCCTCAGTTGACCCTTTGTCACCCCAACGAACCTAAACGAAACAAATCTCCGTATCAGACTTGGCCATGGACTTGAACACAAGAAGCTGGCCCCCTCTTGCCATTCAGAGTTGGGGGAAGTCACCCCTCCTAGAAGAATGAAATATTTTAGGAAATATTAAAAAGGCAGAAGATTACATTTCCCTGGATGAGAAGTGGAGAAACATGGTGGGTTTTTTTAGAGGCAGGAAGCAGACTGACTCTTAATAGCCCCCAGCTTACTCAATAGCCCGCAGCAGATGTCAGCACTTAAAAAGATAGATAGTTCTGTTCATAAGCAAATACCCTCACCCAAGATCCAACAAAGGTAGGATTAGCCCTCAGCCATAATAGGAATTGCCCAGCACCCTTTCAGAACACAAGCTGCTTCATTGCATCACCTCAGTTGCACTACACCCTCCAGGCGTCAACCAAACTTAACTTAGACAACCTACAAAGTTAGCTATGACCCTTACAACAGCCAATAGAACACATGCTCCCGCACAGGAACAGGAAGCTCAAAGGCAAGGCCCAAGAGAGGATATAAATAATCCTCGGTGTCAACTCCATGTGGTCAGCTACCCAGAATCACATGTGCTTGGTGGTTCTGCTTCACCGTTAAACCATCTTTCCCATCAGCTCCATGCTTCCAGTGTCTTTCTCCCCGCTTGGAACTGAACGCAGATGGATATTTCTTCTCAACATTACCAAAATATGGTAACATCATCAGTGCTAGTAAGGAGTTGGGTTTGCTCTCAGTTTATATCCCAGTGGCTCACTCTGTCGGTGTTGATGGGAGTGATCTCGGAGGTTCTTTGGTGGGGCTGTTTACTGTTAGCTTTTTGACAGTTCCTTGATTGGGATATGGTTGGTCTGATGTTAATCTTTAAAAGTTCATCTGTGCTGATGTGGGTGCTGATCAAAAAATAAACAGACCCATTGTAACCCCATGGACAATGTTCCCCAAGGCCTTCCTGTCCTCTCCAATCCCCCGGAGTCCACTTAAACTCACGCCGACTGCTTGGGTGACTCCATCCAGCCACCTCATTCTCTGTCGTCCCCTTATTCTTCTGTCCTCCATCTTTCCCAGCATGAGGCTCTTCTCCAGTGAGTCCTTCCTTCTCATTAGGTGGCCAAAGTCTTTGAGTTTCCTCTTCAGGATCTGGTCTTCTAAAGAGCAGTCAGGGTTGATCTCCTCTAGGACTGACCGGTTGGATGGCCTTGCAGTCCAAGGGACTCGCAGGAGTCTTCTCCAGAACCAGAGTTCAAAGGCCTCCATTCTTTGGTGCTCAGCCTTTCTTATGGTCCAACCTTCACAGCCATCCATTGCAACTGGGAAAACCAGAACCTTGACTATATGCACTTTTATTGGCAGGGGGATGTCTCTGCTTTTTAGTCTGCTGTCTAGATTTGCCATAGCTTTCCTCCCCAGGAGCAAGCATCTTTTGATTTCTTGGCCATTTTTGGGGTATTTCTAATTTAATGAAAATAAAGACTAGGGGCAACATGATAGCAATCTTCACATTTCATCTTCAGGATCTGGCCTTCTAAAGAGCAGTCAGGGTTGATCTCCTCTAGGACTGACCACTTGGATCGCCTTGCAGTCCAAGGGACTCGCAGGAGTCTTCTCCAGCACCAGAGTTCAAAGGCCTCCACGTTTTGATGTTCAGCCTTCCTTACGGTCCAACTTTACTTATTCATACTATTGGAATAATCAGAGCACAGCAAGCATAGAATTGCTGTAGAGAACAGGTCAGGACCGATTCTCACAGCAGTGGGGGAAAAAACAATGGACCACCCATTGGCTCTAATGAGGTCATCATGCTTTGCAGGCATCCCTATAATGTCTACTCCACCTCAATTCCTGGAGGAGAACCCAAAGTCACAGCTGCTTTCTAGCAAAAGTCCTCAAGGCCGTGCACTTCGCAATCATAAAACTGGTATCATTAATCAATAATACAAGAGCCCAGAGAGGTTGCTGCCATCTCTTGATATTCTACGTCCTTCCAAACCCATCAGGTTCCATGGAATCCGCACAAGGTCTTGCAATCATTAGCAACTGAACCTGACAATTCGGGAAGCTCAGCTGTTCTCCCACCAAAGTAGAAGCCCAATTGGCCTGGCTTAGCTTCACACCCGGCAACACAGAGCACCAGGGTCGCCTGTCAGCCACGTCCAATGGTGGGATTCAGCCGGTTCGCACCTATTCGGGGAGAACCGGTTGATAACTTACTAAGCAGTTCGGAGAACCAATTGTTGGAAGAAATCTCCTTTTGTTTTTTCCCACTTTATAGGGCTTATCCTGGTAGGAAGGCAGGAAGGAAACATTGTGGTGTTGTTTCTACCCTACTCTTTATTGCCCTGCTTACAGAAACTGCCTCTCCGGTTAACCCTCATTCCATTGTAACAGCTAAGGCGAAGCATCCATCGACCAGAGTGATGTTGAGTTGGCCATGCCCACCCAGTCACATGACCACTGACCCCGCCTACCCCAGCTGGTCATTAGGTCAGAGAACTGGTTGTTAAATTATTTGAATCCCACCACTGGCCATGCCCCTTCCAAAGTGTGAAGCTGTCTCCCTCCCCTTAACTCATACGACATGGGCACAACAGGTATAATATCAGAAAGTTATGATATGAAAAACGGGCCATTTTTTTGCTCATTTTTTGCCCTCCCCAGCCCCCAGGAACATTCTACAGGCCTCCCACACACTGCACACCCTTTTTTTTTTTTTTTGCAAAACCCGGGCCCATTTTCGGCAACAATGGACCGTTTTTTGCTCGTTTTTCGCCTCCCAAACCTTCCACATGTCACATTTTTGCCCTCCCCAGCCCCCAGGAGCACTTTGCAGTCCTCTCAAACTCTCTACATGTCCGTTTTTCGCAAAAAAATGGGGCATGCAGAGGGTTTGGGTGGTCTGCAGAGTGCTCCTGGGGGCCGGGGAGGGCAAAAACTCTTTTTTTTTAAACTTACCTGTTCAAAATCCTGTTGCATCTTATACTCCAGTGCGTCTTATAGTCCAAAAAAATACAGTAATCAATATGATCATAAATAAGCTAATATAATTATAAATATTGCTATAATCATTAGGTGTATTATCATTATCACGATCAGTATATCTACTGTTCTTTTTCTTTTGTAAAATGAAGTGCCTGGACAATACACTGTCTTCAAAATATTTATATATAAATAAATAAAAATGACTTTTAAAAAAAAGAGATGTCACATCTCGTACTGCAGGGTTCAATTCCGCGCAACTCACCTCCATTCTTTTAATCCCACCAACTCCTCGTCCACCATAGTAGGAAGCATCCACTGTCGGCCACTTTTTGGAAGGCAAAGGATCTTCTTCCTCCTGACGAAAATCGAAGAACATTTTATTTTGGGGGTGGAAGGTGGGAATTAATTTAGGTTTTTTTTTTAAAAAAAGTAACAACATTCCTCATAAATATCTAACGGCAGTTTATTCACAGGCCACTTTTTCCTAATGACGGTGCGAGTCAAAACAGTTGGAACCCAAGGAAAACACAGGTAGTCCTCGGCTTACGGCCATCACTGAGCCCAGAATTCATGTTGTTAAATGAGACATCGGTTAAGTGATTGTTTGCCCCATTTTAGGACTTTTCTTGCCACAGCTGTTAAGTGAATCGCTGCAGTTATTCAATTAGTAGCACGGTCACTAAATGAATCTGGCTTCCTCGTTGGCTTTGCTTGTCAGATGGGGTCATAAAAGAGGGTCACCGTCGTAAGTATGAAGCAGTTGTCAAGCATCCCAGTGTAAATCACATGACCACAGGGATGCTGCAATGGTCATAAGTGAGAAAAACAGTCATGTCATTTTTATTTCAGTGCCGTTGTACCTAGGAATGGTCATTAAGTGAACTGTTGTAAGTCGAGGACTACCAGTATTAAGGACAATAGGCCAGGGATGGCTAACCTTTTTGTCATCACATATGCATGCCCACACTCATAATGCAAAGCGCGCATGACATCCCCCATGCGACCTGCCCCCTGCACATGTGTGCACCGTGCTCCTCTCACCCCGCGCATGCAGGCACAACCTCCTTCCCCGTACCCCGATTTGGACCAACAGGCTTTCCTGCAGCCTCCTGGCACCAAAAACAGGCCACAGGGGGGGGGGAGCGCTGCATGCCCCTGTACTCCACCACCACATGCGCATGCAACCCCACACACATGGGCATACATCTCCCAAATTTGCCCTGCCCCATCCCGCACATGCGTGGCAGAGACCCAAAAATCATCTGGCCAGTGGGACCTGCACATGTATGCATGGTGGAGCTGAGCTGGGGCAACAGCTTGCGTGCCATAGGTTTGCCATCATTGCAATAGGCTATGCCAGGGGTCAGCAAACTGCGGCTCTGGAGCCGCATGTGGCTCTTTCCTCCCTCTGCTGCAGCTCCGTCACCGGTTGGCGCCACAATTTTGAGAGGAGCTTCCGGTGGGGGGAGGGGGGGAGAAAAGCACAGTGCACCAGGAGAAGACTCTATGGCAAGGGGAGGGTTTTCCAGTTGTCTCCACAATTGATAGGGCTTTTGGTTATGACAGGTAGAGGAAAAAGTACGCTGCGCTAGGAGGAGACTCTATGGTGGGGGAACTGAACTTCCGGTCAGCTCCAGAATTGAACAGGGGGCTTCCGGTTAGGACATTTGTGGCTCCCGGTGTTTTCTCTTCTGTGGGAAACGGGTCCAAATGGCTCTTTGAGTGTTTAAGTTTGCCGACCCCTGGGCTATACCTCTGACACAAAATATAAATGTTAAATTAATGTTCCTCGGGGAGTTTCCCACATAGCACCTATATATATTTTAATGGCATAAAATATTAGTTCTACTGCAAGCTAAAAACAGGATAAAGCCTGTTGCTGTATTCTTTTATTTTATTTTTTGGATTATAAAAGGTTTTTAAATTAACCCCCCCCCCAAACTAATTGAATAAAAATTGTCAACATATTTAGCACAGCTTAAATATAGCCATTAACAAATTTCCATCATTTAAAACCTTTCCATCAAAGCAAGGCATTAAAAAATCTACCGCAAATACACCAGAATCGGTGTCAGAAGCTAAACGAGTTAGGGACCAACAAAGTTTCCACAATCTGCTACCCTTCTAAATTTGAGGGACTTAACTTCTAAAATTCACACCCCATATGGCCGTTCTTGCTGGGAACTTTGGGATCTGCAGTCCAACGTATCAAGAGTGCAACGGGTTATAAAAAGCTGATTTGAAATGCTCTCGCGAACTTTCTGAATATTGATTTAAAGAAAAAAAGATTCCTTGTGTTGAGCTGAAGGATGGGTGACTACAGAGAATTATCTCTGTAGTTTTCTCATCAATCACTGAAGAGGTTTGCAAACGCCTTCTTTCCAGAATGTGAAACTTCTTTATTCAAAAAAGGATAGTTTGCTTGCTTCAAACAAGGCACGTTTAAAAAACGAAAGGCGTGCCTTATAATTCACTGAGAATGCACTAGATCAGCGTTCACCAACCGGTGGACACTGGTGGTCCGTGAGAAAATTTTGGTGGTCTGCAGAAAAATCATTTGCATTTTTTATATTGCACTAAATCAGGGGTCCTCAAACTATGGCCCCTGGGTTGGATACGTGCAATGAATGCTTGTGTTGCTGCAGAGAGTCTCCCCCTTCGGGGTCTTTTGATGCAAGTCAGAGGGGGGCAGAAATTCCGACTTGGGGTCTGCTTTAAGAGCCAAGGTGGCACAGTGGTTAAATGCAGCACTGCAGGCTACTTCAGCTGACTGCAGTTCTGCAGTTCGGCTGTTCAAATCTCACCCGCTCAGGGCTGATTCAGCCTTCCATCCTTCCGAGGTGGGTAAAATGAGGACCCAGATTGTTGTTGGGGGCAATATGCTGACTCTGTAAACCGCTTAGAGAGGGCTGAAAGCCCTATGAAGCGGTATATGTCTAACTGCTATTGCTATTCAGCCTCCTGATGGGAGGCTTTGGGCGAAGGCTGGAGGGAAGTGCCACTGGTGGCGAAGAGACGGAGGGCCTCGTTCCAGTGGGACTGCATCATGGCCTGGAACTGGCTGACCATATCAGCCCGCTGAGCTTCCAGGCACCGATACCTGGCCTTGCCCTCCCACAGATCTTCCCTCTGCTTGGAAAGCCTATGCTCATAGTCCTCAGTGAGGCTCTTCTACTGAGCCTCCTTCTCGATCAGATCCAATTTAAACTATCTTGCCAACTCTTTCTCCTGGTGGCTGCTTAGCTCCAGCAACTGCTTCCTGTTGGGGCCCTAAGGAGCCCGGGCGGGGATGGGAGGAGTGGCTGGGAGGGGAAGGGCGAGTAGAGGCCGGTGAGGTGCCCCTTGACATGAGTGACATCGAGTTGGCCACATCGACCCAGTCACATGACCACCTAGCCACGCCCACCCAGCTGGTCATTAGGCAGATCATATTAGTGGGTCTGCGGAATTTAAAATTATGAATTTAGTGGTCTTTGAAGTCCAAAGGTTGGTGACCCCTGCACTAGATGACATCAGTTAGACATCCAAAGACACTGTCCCCGCTCTTGTCAAAATGGTGAATGCAATATCCTACAATGCAAACCTAAACCCTTGGAGCATTTGTGTGATGTACAATGCCTGCACAACAGAGGGAAGGCTTGCCTTATAAGGGTGTAACACTGCTTCCATCAATTTGACCATCATTTATTTATTTATGTGTATTCTCCCTGTATTATTTTTACAAATAACTCAAGCTGGCAAACATATTCAACAAACCTTCCTCTACCTATTCTCCCCAGAACAATAACCTTTTGAGGTTGGTTGGGATGAGAGAGAATGATTGGCCCAAGGTCAACCAATTGGCTTTCATGGCTAAGGAGGGACCAGAGCTCACCATCTCCTGGTGATTGGCCCAAAGTCAACCAATTGGCTTTCATGATTAAGGAGGGACCAGAACTCGCCATCTCCTGGTGATTGGCCCAAAGTCAACCAATTGACTTTCATGGTTAAGGAGGGACCAGAACCCACCATCTCCTGGTGATTGGCCCAAAGTCAACCGATTGGGTTTCATGGTTAAGGAGGGACCAGAACTCACCATCTCCTGGTGATTGGCCCAAAGTCAACCAATTGGCTTTCATAGTTAAGGAGGGACCAGAACTCAATATCTCCTGGTGACTGGCCTAAAATCAACCAATTGTCTTTCATGGATAAGGAGGGACCAGAACCCACCATCTCCTGGTGATTGGCCCAGAGTCAACCAATTGGCTTTCATGGTTAAGGAGGGACCAGAATTCACCATCCCCTGGTGATTGGCCCAAAGTCACCCAGTTGGCTCCCAGCAAGCCAACATCTTTTCCAATCCTCCGTGCTAGCTGATTTAGAAAGAAAATGTACTGGGGAAAAGAACTGGGGTGCATATTCAAACACCCCCTATTGTAGCCTTGCCCCAAAGGGGTTGGCACTACAGCTCCCATTTTCCCCTGCCAGTATGGTCAGCAGTCATTCTACGATTGCAGCTGCAACATCAGGAAAATAACCCAGATTTGCATGTTTACTCTGGTCAACAGCAGTTAGAGAAGTACAAAGAGGATTGATTCTCGGCGTTTCCCAAGGAAGAAGGAATTGTCACTATTCTTGTAGGATCGCACTGAAGTTAAGGCTGCACTGCTAGTGTGTCCTAAACTCCCCTTTTAGGACCTCTGTCTGAATGTACAAATACAAAGCGCAGAACTAACAGGGGGTTTATCAAGTAGAACACCGAAGCAAGAAATACAGATGTGCAAGGCGTTTAATGCAGCCTGATCCGAAGATTATGACCACAGTTTACAATACTGTTTGGTGGAGTAAAATACTCTGCGAATTAAGACGCACGCTTGCTGACATCCTCACCCACAGAATGCATAAACTGAGCATTCCAGTTATGTTGCGAGGAAAATCAATTTGCGGCGGAATGTATTTTGAAGTGCTCATTGCAATCCAATTCCTGTTCAGCTGCCACACAGCCACACTTTCCTCGCGCACTTTGGGGGGATAACCAATCTAACTAACATAGTGTAACCCCATAAAAGGGAATGTCGTGCTTTTAACCGGCTAACTCCCCTGCCTTTTTATTGATAGCTAACCCGATTGGATATCCAGCTAAAGTTGATGGAGATGATTATACAATTTTATGGAACCTCCCAAAGAGTCAGGGGTTCAAACCGTTCAATATAATCAGGGTGCAAAAAAAAAACAACAACCCCAAAACCCAGAAGGATGGAGCGAATAAACATTAGGGTTCAAAAAGCAAAAAAATACAGTTCTGTTTAATTCTTATCCACCCCAACTGTGGCTAAAATACAGAAGTTGAACATCTGTATTTTTCTTTCAGTTTTCTACTTGATAAACTCTGTGTGCGTGTGTGTGTGTGTGCGTGCGTGTGTGCTGTGGCTTGCCAGCGGTTCAGCAGAGCTGGTAGCAGATTCGGACAGTAAGGAGGTTGGGAAGGAACCTGGGCCAGTCCTGGAGTCTGGGGAAGGTTCGGACAAGAGCTCTGTGTTGGAGGCAGAGAGGGGGCCAGGGCCGTCCAACAGTTATCAGCTGTCTTCGGAGTCGGAGATCAGTGGGGCAGAAGAACAGCTGGAGCCTGTTCCCGATGCGCACATGTGCAGAGCTGCCAGACGAAGGGAACAGCTAAAGAACAAGGGCCGATTCGGGAGTTAAAGGCACAGGTGGACCGTGAATGGTCCCTCCCTTAGGGAACAAAGAGGAGCAAAAGGGGAGTGGAGTTTGCAGGAGACTATTAGTTTGGTTAATTAGTGTGGAGATTTCGTGACTCTCAGAAACTCCTTGCCAAGTATTTTCTTGTACAGCGTTGCATTTGGAAGCGTGACCCAACAAAAGGGCGAACGACAAAACCGTGCCCGACTAAACTGCGTCACTAAAACCACGACATCATCAACGCGGCGACAAAAGCGCGGAGACAACAGCACGGAGACAGAAGGGCGCTTTACAACAGCGCGTCAACAGAAAGCCAATTTAACTTAAGATAAGGGTTAGGGTTAGGTTTAGTTTTAGTTTTACAGCGTGCTTCTGTCGCTGCGCTGTTGCCGGCGCGATTCAGCACTCATTCGTCGGAGCGCTTTAGAACACACGGTTTTGTCACTGCGGTTTAGTCGGGCACTGTTTTGCCGTTCGCCCTTTTGTCGGTGAACCATTTGGAAGATATCATCCTGGCAGCTCTCCAAGCCTGATAAGGTCTGTGGTTGTCAATTCACCCTTGAAAGACTGTTTGCCGGGACTTTGCTGGATGTGAATGAGAGGAATTCACATAAGCTTAATAAAAAGGGGTTTTCTTGGGACAAGGTGTCTGCTTCGTGATTTGGTGAAGCCTAGATCAGAACAGTGTGTAGGCAGTACTGTGAAACCTTGATTTTTTTCCAGACCTCCAGGAAATAGACTTCACACGCAACAGACTAAATTGCATGGTGAACACATTTCACTGGCACGATGACATCATTGTACCAATGATGTCATCAGGATTACATCATCATCATACAACTCATTTAAATGATGCCAAGGACAATTTCAGTGATGTAGGAGGGAGGCGTGCTGTGGGCCCCATCAGCCAGGGTATTCTGGCTGGCAGGATCCAGGAGAAATTGTATTTCTAAGTCATTGGCAACATGGCTGTTGTGGCCCGCTAGCGGCCAGCAGAGCTGGCAGCAGAGTCGGACAATGCAGAGGTTGGGGAGGAACATGGGCCAGTCCTGGAGGCTGGGGAAGGCTCGGACGAGGGCTCTGCATCAGAGGCAGAGATAGGGCCAAGGGCATTTGGCAGTTCTCAGCTCCCTTCGAAACTAGACAGCAGTTGAGGCAGAGGAACAGCTGGAGCCTGTTCCCATTGTGCGCATGCGCAGAGCCATCAGAAGAAAAGAACAGCTAAGAAATCAGGGTCGACTTGGGAATAAAGTCACAGGTGTACAGTGAATGGCCCCTCCCATAGGAAATAAAAGAGGAGCGAAAGGGGAGTGGAGTTTCCAGGGAACAATTCATCCCTTCGTTCATTTCAGGAGTGTGAAGATCTGTCCGTGAATCTCAGAGACTCTGTGCCCAGTCTTTCCTTGCACAGCACTGCGTTTGGACAATATTTACCTGGCAGCTTTCCAAGCTAGATAAGGTCTGTGGTCATAACTTCACCTTTGAAGGACTGTTTCCCAGGCCTTTGCTTAATGTGAATGAGAGGAATTCACATTCGTTTAACAAAAGGGGTTTTGCCAGGACCAGGAATCTGCTTCGTGCTTTTTGGGGAAGCCTAGGTCACAACAATGGTGATCTACTTTTGCAAACAACAAGCCATCGGAGGATTTTGGAAGCTTACCTCTATTGGAGCTGCAGGCACGGGTCGAGGAGGATCCTTAATAACCTATTGACGAAGGGGACAAATTAGATGAAAAAGGACATAATGGCAAAGGGTTGACCCCGTGACCATGAGGATGCTGCCTTGGCCGTGTGAAAAGGGTCATTAAAACCACACCATAGCAAGTCATTCTCATTGTGATACTTCTCCGTTAGTCATCTCCACCATCAGCTAAACATGGTTACGCGTAACAGAAAACTCATCCCCATGACTGTTGTGGATCGGCAAAACAACGAATGATTGTTAAAGATACTTAGTCATCATTAATTTGTGTCTCGCCGGCGACTCCAGACGGATAAAGACACAACAGAAAACAACTAAGATATAAAATCTATAATGACCATCAATTTAAAAATATCTAATAAACTAAGAACACCGTATAGACTCCAGTTAACCTAATGATTTCCTGCCTGGGAGCACACACAGGTCTTTGAAGCTTTTCAAAAAAAACCGCAGAGCAGAGGTGGGTTCCTACCAGTTCGGCCCAATTGGGCCAAGTAGATAGTAACTCGGCCGCCCACAGACCCAAACCGGTTCTATTCTTGGCAGCACCATCTTTATTTATTCTTCTGCGCATGCGCAAAGCCATCCACATTGTAGAAATGTAATTCCCCTCCTTTTCTTACGTTCTGCGCATGCCAGTGGTGGGTTTCAAAAATTTTTGGAACCTCTTCTGTAGGTGTGGCCTGCTTTCCAGGTCCACTGGTGGAACCTCTTCTAACCGGTTCGGTAGATTTGACGAACCGGTTCTACCGAATAGGTGCAAACTGGTAGGAACCCACCTCTGGCGCATGCGCAGACCTCTTTAGGGGCACATGCACAGCGAGCAGAAGTAATTGCCCGTAGCAACCCACCCCTGCCGCAGAGATACAGCCAATCGACTCTCAGGTTGCTAATGCATTTGGCTCTTCGCTTGTCTTATTTAAAAAGAATGTGGTTATGGCTCATGGCTTCTTCCATGGGCTGTAAACGCAGGTACGATCACAACGGAACCCTAATTTTTCTGTTGCTAAGCGAGACTGTTGCTAAGTGAGCTTTGCGCCATTTTACGTCCTTTCTTGCCACTGCTGATAAAATGAATTGCTGTGGTTGTTAAGTGAGTAAGCTGGTCGTTAAGTGAATTTGGCTTCCCCGCTGAGTTTGTTCGTCAGGAGGTTGCTAAAGAAGGTCCCACGATCCTGGGACCATCATAGATATGAGTCAAGTTGCCAAGTGGCCAAACTTTGACCACGTGACCATGAGGATGCTGCCTTGGCCGTGTGAAAAATGGTCATGTCACTTTTTGCAGGGCCACTGTAACTTTGAACAGTCATTAAATGAATGGTTACAAGTTGAGGACTATCTGCAATGGAGCCTTCCAGTTAATGAAGTCAAATTTCCAATTGGAAGCCATGCTGCTTCTCTGTAAATGTTGACTGCAGCCAATCTCAAGATTTTATTTATTGGAGGGCCCTGAGCTAATCATTTTTTATTCAGGAGTATGGATCTGGTTTATCTCTTCTCTTTCTTCACTTTTTTTTCATCTCTAAATAAAAAAGACTGTATGTATGTATGTATGTATGTATGTATGTATGTATGTATGTATGTATGTATGTTCCAGCATAACTCTGGAACGCCTCGAGCAATTTCAACCAAACTTGGTACACAGATGACTTACTCTCTGGAAACTAATACTGGAGGAGTAAGACACCCCTGGTGTGTGTGTGTGTTTCTGTGTGTGTGTGTTCCAGCATAACTCTGGAATGCCTGGCCCGTAAAGGAGAGTGAGTGCAGCGTCCTAGAGCGACAATGATGTCAGTTCCTCCACAGCTTCCTCTGGAAAGCCAGCCATGACATTCACCCTCCAGTGGACCAATGGGGAAGCGCCTGATGGAATTGGGGCAAAGCGCCAAGATTGCATCACATCCGGGAAAGAGGGGAAGGGGAAGAGAGAGGGATGATGGGCATAGGAGTAGGGGGAAGAAAGGCCCCTCTCAATGGCTCTCTTTCAGACAAACTCTTCGACGTCTATAAATAACCGGGCAACGCCAAGTTATGAGCTAGTTCTATATGAACTACGGTAATAGAATATATATTTTTTTCAGACTTGGCAAAATGCTTAATATTTGCCTGAAAGAAACAAACATGGCTAAGAAGACCTCTCCCCCACCAAATAACTTTTAATTAAATCAACTTTATTAACAGTTGGCTGGACCCCTCCCGAAAGCATTGGGGGGGGGGGGCTTAAATTGCTTTAAATCCATCTTTTTTTTTTCCACAACCCGGTTCAGGAAGCTATCCTTATATTCCGGCGGGATTGGGGAGGGGGGAGGCAGGAAAGGAATGGAAGAGCGTCTGCAACTTCTCCATCCCTGAGAACTTGCACATGTTAAAAGACATAATATTGCCAAGATGTCAACTATTTCTATTTCATTCACATTTCCTTAAACACCCATCTCAGGAGCCCAGGAGACTAAATCTCCATTTTGTTTACCATATGCAGAGTTTGAGTCTTCTCCAATTTTTAGGGCTTGGTATTATTATCATTGTCAAGAAACAGGCTGCCGAGTGTTTATTTAGCCAAACAAGAGGGAGGAGGGGATTAAAGACTTCGTTTTATGGAGCACAGCCGGTTTTCCTCCATCACAGATCATTAAGCAGACGGACGGACAAATAAGACAGATATGCAAATCGGTAGGTAGGCAGGCAGGCAGGCAGAGAGACAGGTAAAACTGTTGAGTTCATCATTTTTTTATTATTATTTTTAAATAAATTGGTGGTTTCAGGCAACTGTCCCTTGATGTGCTCGTTAACACATCTTCAATGCTTCAAATGTGGTGGGCATTACGAAATGTCAGCGCCAGAGCGCAAAGACCAGCTTGACGCATTCAGATGTTCGCTAACGTTGACAAAGGAGCGAACGAACTGTCAACAGCCAACTCTCTTTGACAATGGTGAAAGAAAGGAAGGAAACGGAAAGGCCATTCCGCAACCTGGCGATGTGCGCGGACTGCAGAACAAGCCCGAAATGAATAAATAAATAAATAAATAAATAAATAAACCACCAATGGGCTCCTGCCAACAATGAAAACAGGATGCCCCAAATCACTGGGCACACTCTAGATGCCAACTGGTTGCTGCCAACGAGGAAGACAGAACGGTTTAGGAGGGAGGAGAGGCGGGTGGGGGAAATTTCTACCTTCAATGCAATTTTGTTTGGTTCCCATCCTGCATTAGTGACACGGGTGGGGTGGGGGGGAAGCTTGCCGTATTTTTCGGAGTATAAGACGCACCATTTCCCCTCAAAAAAGAGAGTGAAAATCTTGGTGTGTCTTATATGCTGAATACAGAAATTTTGGCCTCACGAAACCCCACCTCCTTTGCAAAAATTGTCGTGCATAGCCTTTAGGAGGCTTCCGGAGTACTCCCGGGGGGCTGGGGAGGGCAGAAATGAGCAAAAAACGGGCTGGTTTTGGGAGGTCTGCAGAGTGCAAAAACTTTTTTTTTTTAAATTTGCCTCTTCAAAATCTTGGTGCATCTTATACTCCGGTGCGTCTTATACTCTGAAAAATACAGTAACTAAAATGGTAAAAAAATGGGCTTTTAACTGCAACGAGGCCAGTTGTTGAAAAGGGCCGGCTTATGCTGTTGTACAGAGGAATTATTGAGTGTCATCTGCACCTCCGTAACTGTCTGGTTTGGTTCTGCAAAATATGAATACCTTACGATTGATATTGATTGTTTCCTAGTAAGATTTGATTGCTTATTTGCACCCTATGACTATCATTAAGTGTTGTACCTTATGATTCGTGATGAATGTATCTTTTCTTTTTATGTACACTGAGAACATAGGCACCAAAGGCAAATCCCTTGTGTGTCCAATCACACTTGGCCAATAAAGAATTCCATTCCATTCCATTCTATTCTATTCTATTCTATTCTATTCTATTCTATTCTATTCTACAAACTGAAATATGCAAAAAAATAACCCTGCAGGAATCAAAGTTAGAATAACCCTGGAAGTCCTCAATTTAGGACATTTGAGCCCAAAATTTCCACTGCTAAGCAAGAAGGTTGTTAAGTGAATTTTGCCCCGTTTTACAACTTTTCTTGGCACAGCTGTTAAGTGAATCTCTGCCATCGTTTGGTGAGTAACATGGTTGTTAAGTGAATCTGGATTCCCCTTTGACTTTGCTGGCCAGAAAGCCGCAAAAGAGGATCACCCAAGGATGCTATAATCGTCATAAATAGGAGTCAAGTTGCCAAGCATCTGAATTCTGATCAGGTGACCCTGGGGATGCTGCCACGGTCGTAAGTGTGGAAAACGGTTGTAAGTGTGGAAAACGGTTGTCAGACACTTTTTTCACTGCTGTTGTGACTCGGAATGGCTCCAAAATGAATACTGTATTTTAAGACTATAAGACGCACCGGAATATAAGACGCACCATGATTTTGAAGAGGTAAATTTTTTAAAAAACGTTTTTGCACTCTGCAGGCCTCCCAAACCCTCTGCACGTCCATTTTTGCAAAGGAGGAGGAGTTTCGGGAGGCCAAAAATGCCTTATTCACTGTATAAGACGCACCCCAGATTTTCACCCTCTTTTTGGGGGGAACAAGGTGCGTCTTATACTCTGAAAAATATGGTAGTTGTAAGTCAAGGACCACCTGTACTCAGCATATATGCTATCACCACAATAAAATATGGTCCCTTATATAATTGCGCTAACTATAGCTTTCTCAAAAACTATGCTTTGGGATAAAATTGGGATTCCAGAGCTCCACGCTGTTTTCTTATACTCCCCTATTAAGATTAAAAATGGCTTTTAGAGGTTAAAGGGGGATTTTATCCAGATATTAACATGGGTTCCATGTTTACATTTTTAAATTAGTTTGGTGGTGAATTCAAGGGAATGCTAATTAGCACTAAAGGGTGAGGGAGCATAAACTCCAGAAGTCAACCAATTAATAGGCCTTGTTGATGAGCTTGCAGTTCAGGCACCAGGGGCAAGCACTGTGTAATTCCAATCTAATATTTATATTTGCATTCAATCTGCAAGGAAAGATGCCTCGATAACCTTCTCCAATTTGATTATGAGCAAATCAATGAGACTACATTGGCTATGCTGATCGCCAGAGGTGGCCTTCTGCAGTTTCTGACCAATTTTGGAGAACCGGTAGTAGAAATTTTGAGTAGTTCACAGAACCGGTAAATACCATCTCTGGCTGGCCCCGCCCCATCTATTCTCTGCCTCCCGAGTCCCAGCTGATCGGGAGGAAATGTGGATTTTGCAAGTATCCTTCTCCTGGATTGGAGAAGGAATGGAGATTTTACAGTTTCCTTCCCCTGGAGTGGGGAGGGAATGGAGATTTTGTAGTCTCCTTCCCCTGCCCCGCGCACCAAGCCACGCCCACCAAGCCATGCTATGTCCACCAAGCCACGCCCACAGAACCAGTAGTAAAAAAAAAATTGAATCCCACTTCTGCTGCTTGCCCAAAACAGAGTGAAGACTACAGATCAGTGTTTCTCAGCCTTGGCTACTCTAAGATGTGTGGACTTCAATTCCCAGAATTCCCCAGCTGACCCAGAGAGGGTGGGGGAAATTACTTACCACTTTGCAACACAGGGGCCAAAACCACCATAGAGCAGCAATCCCCATCAACAGTAACAAAATGAGGATAATGATCAGTGCCACGATGCCATTGGTCTATCAAAAACAAAGGTGAAAAGTAATAGTTACTTTTAGTAACTAAGGGTAAAATTAATAATGTCAAGAGTTTGTTGCAGAAAAATCACTTCCAGAAAGCAGGTAACACACAGGTAACTGATTCAGCTGCATTCATTAACTTCTTCGTATACATATTAACACATTTATTTATTTATTTATTTTATTTGTCTTGTATGCCACCCACTCCCGGAGGACTCCGGGCGGCTCACAAAAGACAAGGGAAAGGGGGGAACGAGACAAAGACAACATATTAAAAACAAAACCAACATTCACAATTTCTGTGGAGGTAGATGCGTCTCAGCTCCCCCCAGCCTGCTGGAACAGCCAGGACTTGGTGGCTTTGCGGAAGGCCGGGAGGGTAGTAAGGGTCCGGATCTCAACAGGGAGCTCGTTCCAGAGGGCCGGAGCTGCAACAGAGAAGGCCCTCCCCCGGGAAGTCGCCAGCTGACATTGGCTGGCAGATGGAATCCGGAGGAGACCCAACCTGTGCGATCTAATTGGTCTGAGAGAGGTAATCGGCAGGAGGCGGTCTCTCAGGTACCCAGGTCCGATGCCATGTAGGGCTTTATAGGTAGCGACCAGCACCTTGAAGCGGATTCGGAGACTAATAGGTAGCCAGTGCAGCAGTGCAACACCAAGATAAATGTACATTACCAATATAGGTTTTTTTGTAGTAGTAGTTACAGGCAAACATAGGCAGCCGTACAGCAGAGGGGAGTTTTCAGCTCAGAGTTCAGAGCAGACGGAGTCTTAAGTTTTTGTTTCAATCCTTCGCACAGATTTAGAAGGTTGCAGGCTAAATCGCACCCTGGCCCCTAGAATAACAGAGTTGGAAGGGACCTTGGAGGTCTTCTAGTCCAACCCCCTGCCTAGGCAGGAAACCCTACACCACTTCAGACAAATGGTTATCCAACATCTTCTTTAAAACTTCCAGTGTTGGAGCATTCACAATTTCTGGAGGCAAAAAGGACCAGGGGTGACATGATAGCAGTGTTCCAATATCTCAGGGGTTGCCAGAAAGAAGAGGGGACCAACCCAGTGGTGGGATTCAAATAATTGAACAACCCTCATGGCCTGCTGGGTAGGCGTGGCTCGGTGGTCATGTGACCATGTGGGCGTGGCCCACTCAACATCACTCACATCGATGGGTGCTTTGCTTTAGCTGTTACAATGTAGCAAGGGTTAACTGGAGAGGCAGTTTCTGTAAGCAAGGCAATCTAGATTAGGCTAGAAACAACACCAGAATGTTTCCTTCCTGCCTTCCTTACAGGATTAGCCCAGTCAAGTGGGAAAAAAACAAAAGGAGATTTCTTCCAACAACCGGTTCTCCCAACTGCTTAGAAAGTTAACAACCGGTTCTCCCGAATAGGTGCGAACCGGCTGAATCCCACCACTGGACCAACCTATTCTCCAAAGCCCCTGAAGGCAGGACAAAAAGCAATGGGTGGAAACTAATCAAGGAGAGAAGCACCCTGGAACTAAGGAGAACTTTCCTAACGGTATGTACAATTAACCAGAGGAACAGCTTGCATTTAGAGATTTATTTATTTTTTTAGAGATTTTATTAATATTTGTAGGCCGCCCTTTTCCCTGAGGGGACTCAGGGCGGCTCACATAAAATCAGGGAGGGGGAATACAAACATTGACATAGAGACATATAATAAAATAGTAAGCAACATACATTCATCATTCGGGAGGGGCGGCTATCCTTGTCCCCAGGCCTGACGGGCTAGCCAGTTCTTAAGGGCTGTACGGAAGGCCTGGACGGTGGAGAGGGTACGAATCTCCACGGGGAGCTCGTTCCAAAGGGTCGGGGCTACTACTGAGAAGGCCCTCCTCCTTGTAGTTGCCAGCCGACACTGGCTGGCCGATGGAATACGGAGGAGGCCTAATCTATGAGATCTTATTGGTTGCAGGGAGGTAATTGGCAGAAGGCGGTCTCTCAAGTATCCAGATCCACTACCATGCAGGGCTTTATGGGTGACTAATAACACCTTGAAGCGCACAATTTAGAAGTTGTGGTGCTCCATCACTGAGTTTTTTTAAAGAAAAGACTGGCCACCTGTCTAGAATGGTATATAGGATCGCCTGATTGAGCTGGGGGTTGGACTAGAAGACCTCCAGGGTCCCTTCCAACCCTGATATGCTATGATTCTATCCTCTTCTTACGTTTTATTTCCTCTGAGCACCACCAAATGAGCAATTTAATGGACGTTAACAGCATGTGCCTCTCAATGGGAATCTACGCACTTATGACTGTCTCTAAACCAACTCTGGATTTTAGTGGTTTTGCAATGTTTGGGATTTCATCTCCTGCAGACAAGCTGCGGCTTCTTCTCCGAGCAGAAGTCAGCAAATATGCTTCCTGTTTATGAAAACGACTTTAAAAGGGTCGGGATAACAAATGCCGATTAAGTTCGGTCTAAAAGCATTCTGTGGATTTCCCTTATTAAGCAGCACAAGCTCTTTCAGGTTCTGAATCAGGAAAAAAATTTTTAAGAATCCTGCATTGCTGCAGACCATTGCTGCAGACGTATAAACACTAAATTCCAGCTGCTTTAAAACAAATATCTAAACATGCTATTATTTTTTACTGGTTGTCCAAGAGTGGATTGTTAATATTTTTCTGGCAAAAGCTTTCATTAACCCAGTGTTTTTCAACCTTGGCAACTTGAAGATGTCCGGACTTCAACTCCCAGAATTCCCCAGCCAGCGAATGCTGGCTGGGGAATTCTGGGAGTTGAAGTCCGGACATCTTCAAGTTGCCAAGGTTGAGAAACACTGCATTAACCCACTACAAATAAACATCACCCAAAAAGTAAAACAAACAAACTCCATTAAAAAAAAACCTCAATCTGCATTTTTGTCAGCTGCAATACCGACAGGCCCTTGTGTTTGTGTGTTACTAATAAAAGAGAATATTTGTGGCTCAGCGTTGACCTGAGGGGGTCCCTTGGTGCTCTCTGAGCTTGCCTGTTTTCTTGCAGACATTTCATTACCCAAGGGGACAGGGTGGCTCAGTGGCTAAGATGCTGAGCTTGTTGATCAGAAAGGTCGGCAGTTCAGTGGTTCGGATCCCTAGGGCCGAATGAGCTCCCGTTGCTTGTCCCAGCTTCGGCCAACCTAGCAGTTCGAAAGCATGCAAAAAGGCAAGTAGAAAAATGGGAACCACCTTTGGTGGGAAGGTAACAGCGTTCCGTGCGACTTCGGCATTTAGTCATGACCCCGGAGACGTCTTCGGACAGTGCTGGCTCTTCGGCTTTGGAATGGAGATGAGCACCGCCCCCTAGAGTTGGGAACGACTAGCACGTAAGTGCGAGGGGGGGGAACCTCATAACCCAAATTAGGTAACATCATCAGTGCTACTGCATCGGTCTGGCATGGATGGTGTTACTTAGTTTGGCCAATAAAATGTCTGCAAAAAAAGCAAGCAAACTCAGAAATCCTGATGTGTGTGTGTGTGTGTGTGTGTGTGTGTGTGTGTGTGTGTGTGTGAGAGAGAGAGAGAGAGAGAGAGAGAGAGAGAGAGAGAGAGAGAGAGAGAGAGAGAGAGAGAGAGAGAGAGAGAGAGAGAGAGAGAGAGAATGAGAATGAGAATGAGAATGAGAATGAGAATGAGAATGATCCTTATTTTGGAAGATGATCATTATGATATACATTTGCTTGCAATCAATCTCCTGGGGCCTTTTTCCAGAGGCGAAGGGAAGAGCACTGTTTGTTCTTTAAAGAGGCTACAGATGCATCTCAACAGAGCCTCTCAAGGGAAGTGGGTTTAGGAGCCTTTTATGAGCTGTTGAGTGTATTACCAGCAAAATAATCCTCGTATGTAAATAACAGCAGCGTGTGCCAAAAAAAAAGGGAGGGGGAGAGAGGTTTCCTGGGTGACCGAGGACAATTTGTCTCTTCTTGTAATGAAAACTGGAAGTCGTCTTTATATATTTTCTTTTCCTTTATCCTAGTATTCCTTCTCTCTTTTTCCTTTCTTTTTCTCTGCGCTTTTTATTTTATAGGTGTCATATATGTAGTATATGTGGGGATTTTTTAATTTATTTATTTAGTTCTATCATGGTAATGTAGTGACCCTTTGAGAGCTGTATGCCATGAAATTTCATTTTATTGTTTGCCAATCAAAGTACATTCAAAGTTGCAATAAAGATTATTCTGTTCTGTTCTGTTTTATTCTATCCTATTCTTTCCTATTCCTATTCTATCCTTATCCTAGTGCAGTCCAGTCCAGTCTAATCTGATATTCTATTCTATTCTATTCTATTCTATTCTATTCTATTCTATTCCATCCCATCCCATCCCATCCCATCCCATCCTTTTCTATTCCTATTCTATCCTTATCCTAGTGCAGTCCTGTCCAGTCGTCTGATATTCCATTCCATTCCATCCTATCCTATCCTATCCTTTCCTATTCCTATTCTATCCTAGTCCAGTCCAGTCCGGCATTCAATTCTATCCTATCCTATCCTATTCTATCCTATCCTATCCTGTTCTTTCCTATTCCTATTCTATCCTAGTCCAATCCAGTCCAGTCTGACATTCTATTCTATTCTATTCCATTCCATTCCATTTTTGTTATTTCTCTATTGTTTTTTTTCTTTCTTCAAATTTAGTTTGCATTCGTTTTTATCATTCTAACCAAAAATCCTTAATAAAGATATGGATTACCTAGTTTTGTTCTAAAAATATAGCCCCTCAAATATCCATATGCTTCTTTCTCCCTCTTATTGGCTGTGTGTCAAGGCAGCCTCCCTCAGTAACCAAGGAAGAAACCACTCAACTCCATTTTGCAGAATTAAGAGTACTTTTACTGGCGGTGAGTAGATAGCAGCTAAGCAAAGCAAGATCTGAGGCAAACGCGCGTGTAATCATAGAATTGAATTGAATTGAATTGAATTTATTATATTTCTATGCTGCCCTTTTCCCCGAAGGGGACTCAGGGCAGCTCACAACCCAGGGGATGGGGGTATAAGGGGGGGGGAAAAACACGAACAAAATAATACCACAATTTAAAAACACACAACAACCATACCATTCGAGGGGGGACAAGCTCATTAGCCCCAGGCCTGTCGGAACAGCCAGGTTTTAAGGGCTTTGTGGAAGGCCTGGATAGATATCAATATGTGACCCAACCCCCGCCCCTTGGTAACCCCATCCCGTAGCCCAATCCGCACACCCCACAGGTGTCACGTTGGGGACATCTTCCAAAAGCATCATTAGGTTGGTATGTCGGACAGTTGGCCTTGGCGGCAAATCCTTTATCTGCGGCATGTGCAGTAGATGGTGAGAACAGCTCCCTTTTAACAGTCACTCCTGTACTGATACTTCCCCACCCAAATACCATGCGCCCCCTCCCCGTTTCAATGGCAGCCGAAAGCAAACAGCGAAGCAGAGGCTGACACTGTGTACTTACACATTCTGATGCCGTAATGGTTAAAGAGCTGGAAATAAGGGACTGCCCTTGGTTCAAACTGACAAACACATCCATTGTTCTGAAAGAAAGAAAGGAAAAAAGAGGGAAGGTGGAAACAGAACATTTAATGGTATGCTTTTTTTTTCCTAGAAATTTTTTTTATTTTCCATTTTCACATGGATATAATCACATGTATACTATTACATAATCGCATGTATATATAATCACATGTATACTATTACATATTCAATATCATGTTGTATTATTAAGTAATTACATCAATTCATCTTACCATCAACTACCAAAGGGGGAAAAAACCAGTTATTGGCTCTTCTGCTCTCCATACACCATATTTATACCTTATCCGACACTTTCTTCCCCCTTTCTCCTCCCCTTTCTACATCCTTTCTTCCCTCCATCATTTTCTACTCTACTTCCCCTTCCTTTCTCCTTCTCCTCTCTCCCCTTACCACTCCTCCTTATACACCTCATCTTCCCACTTCACCCTCTCTCCTATCCCTCTTCCTATCTTCTTCTCTCCTCTACTTCTGACTCTTCTACATCCTTTCTTCCCTCCATCATTTTCTACTCTACTTCCCCTTCCTTTCTCCTTCTTCTCTCTCCCCTTACCACTCCTCCTTATACACCTCATCTTCCCCCTCACCCTCTCTCCTATCCCTCTCTTCCTATCTTTCTTCTCTCCTCTGCTTCCCACTCTTCCTCTAATTCACTTGGTGTATTTCAGCTTCTGAGCAAACTCCCTTTTGTGTTGATGGTATTTATAATTCCATTTCAATATACATAAAAAAGAAAAAAATAGCAGTATACATGTACACTCATAATACCTTAAAATCCAACACCCCTCCTCCAACTTAGTAAACTCCGCTCCCTCCCACCCTCCCCTCCAACCTGCCCTCCCCTTACTTCCCAGAACCAATACAAGGTATAAATCCTTAACAAAACAGTTCAAAATATACTTAAAGAAAAATTAGAAAATTAATAACGTCTTTGAATTGAGCTTAGCTCCTCCTTGCTAGGCTAACTATAAACAATTTGTATCATTTCTGATCTTAATCATAAGCTATCTGAAATTTCCTAGACCCATATTTATTTTGAATGTAGTCAATCCATTTTTTCCAGTCTCGTTTACATCTCTCGTTTGAATAGTCCTTAAGATATGCAGCTATTTTAGCCATCTCTGCAAAGTTTGTGACTTTCAATGTTTTAATGATATGCTTACAGACTGGGCAGACCAGATATAATTAAAATGGAGAAGGTGACAATGGAGCCAAACCTTGACCGTGTTTCCTGGTTTGCTAAACAGCTGAAAGCAGAATTAAACTAGAAGGTAGCGCTTGACTTACCACCACAACTGAGCTCAAAATGTTCCATTGCTAAGCGTGACATTCGTTAAGTGAATTTTGTCCCATTGTGCGACCTGACAGTTGTTCAGTGAATCGCTGCAGCGGTTCAATTAGCAACACGGTTGTTAAGTGAAACGGGCTTCCCCCATTGACTTTGCTTGTCAGATGTTCACAAAAGAAGATCACATGACCCCCGGGACATTGCAACCGTCACAAATGTGAGTCAGTGGGCGAATTTTGATTACAGGGACCATAGGGATGCTGCAACGGTCGTAAGTATGGAAAACGGTCATACGTCACTTTTTTTGATTGCCAATATAGCAATAGTAATAGCACTTAGACTCATATACTGCTTCACGGCGCTTTTACAGCCCCCTCTAAGCGCTTTACAGAGTCAGCCTCTTGCCCCCAACAATCTGGGTCCTCATTTGGAGTCAACCTTGAGGTGCCTGGTGAGATTTGAACTGCCAAACTGCAGGCATTCGGCAGTCAACAGACGTAGCCTGCAGTACTGCATTCTAACCACTTTCCAACAATTTTTGAAACCCACCACTGCTAGGGGGTGACGAGACAGCAATATTCCCATATTTGAGAGGATGCCATAAAGAAGAGGAGGTCAACCTATTCTCCAAAGGCACTGACAAGAAGCAATCGATGGAAAATAATCAAGGAGAAAAGCAATCTAGAACTAAGGAGTTTCCTCATCATTAGAACAATTAATCAGTGGAGCGACTTCCCTCCAGTTGTTGTGGGGGGCTCCATCAATTGAGGTACTTTGGAGAATAGCTTGACTCCCTCTTCTTTGTGGCAGCCCCTGAGATATTGGAAGACTGCTATCATGTCTTCCTTGGTCCTTCTTTTCATTAAACTAGACATACTCAGTTCCTGCAACCGTTCATCGTCTGTTTTAGTCTCCAGTCCCCTAATCCACTTTGTTGCTCTTCTCTGCACTCTTTCTAGAGTCTCCACATCTTTTTTACATCGTGGTGACCAGAACTGAATGCAGTATTCCAAGTGTGGCCTTACCAAGGCATTATAAAGTGACTTGGATGGATATACGAAGAACGGTTGCAGGAACTGGGCATGGCTAGTCTAGTGAAGAGAAGGACTAGGGGAGACATAAAAGCAGTATTCCAATATTTGAGGGGCTGCCACAGAGAGGAAGGAGTAAAATTATTTTCCAAGGCACTTGAAGGCCAGACAAGGAATAACGGATGGAAACGAACAAGGAGAGATTCAACCTGCAAATAAGGAGGAATTTCCTGACAGTGAGAACCATCAACCAATGGAACAGAAGTTGCCTTCAGAAGTTGTGAGAGCTTCATCACTGGAAGCTTTCAAAAAGAGACTGGACTGCCACCTGTCAAAAATGGTGTGGGGTCTTCTGCTTGGGCAGGGGGTTGGACTAAGGCTGGTCACCAACCTTTCAGACCTCAGGGACCACTAAATCCCTAATTTTAAATCCCATGGACCATTAATATGATCTGCCTATTGACTGGCTGGGTGGACGTGACTAGGTGGTCATGTAACTGGTTGGGCATGGCCAACTTGATGTCACTCCCGTCGAGGGGCGTCTCGCTGGCCTCTACTTACCCCTCCTCTCCCACACACTCCTCACCTGCCTGCCCAGGCTCCTTAGGGCCCCAACAGGAAGCAGTTGCTGGAGCTAAGCAGCCACCATGAGAAAGAGTTGGCAAAACAGCTCAGTTCAAATTGGATCTGACCGAGAGGGAGGCTCAGCAGAAGCACCTCACTAAGGACTAGGAGCATAAGCTTTCCAAGCAGAGGGAAGACCTGCAGGAGTGAAAGGCCAGGTACCAGCGCCTGGAGGCTCAGCGGGTTGAGATGGTCAGCCAGTTCCAGACCATGATGCAGTCCCACTGGAATGAGGCCCTCCGGCCCTTTGCCACCAACGACGCTTCCCTCCAGTCTTTGCCCAAAGCCCCCCACCAGGAGGCTGAAACAGACCCCAAGTCAGAATTTCTGCCCCCTTCCGACCTGCACAAAAAGACCCTGAAGTGGCAGACACAACACACTTTTCATTGCACGTATCCGGCCCAGGGCCCGTAGTTTGAGGACCCCTGATTTAGTGCAATATTAAAAAATGCAAATAATATTTCTGCGGACTACCAAAATTTTCTCACGAACCACCAGTTGGTGACTGCTGGACTAGATGACCTACAAGTTCACCTCCAGCTCTGTTGATCTGTATAAATATTCCTGGTCCCCATTCAAGTGACATTATCAATGGTTTGCATTCAGTCTGGAAACAGACTGGTAGGCTATGTTACCTTAAGAAACATGGAATGGAAGGAAGACAGTACTAGGGACTCATCCTGCTGGCCTATGGTCCAATGAGACCTAAAACCCTGGACTCAACTCAACTTGCTCAACTGTTCATCTCAGAAACATAAAAGTAATAAAAATGACCATCTGAGTTCTTGAGATTTGAAGAATTACATGGATTCGCTCACTCACGTCCATAAAAATGTCAGGGCTGGCAATAAACTCACTAATTACCACTCCAGCAACACAGATATAGCATAAAGGCCACTAATTAGGACTTGGTGGGGCTTTCTAGGAAGAGAAATTAGGCAGCGGAGAAACATAAATAGGAAAGCGGTTTCTTATTTCTTCAAATAACTTTGGAAAAACCCCAAACACATGGTAAGGATTAGAGATCAGCTGCTCCTGGCCCAAATTTGCACAGCCTCAGCAAGTTCCCTTATATGCTTATCTTTAAGATGGAAGAGTCAGATTTTCTTAGATGTTTGTGGATTTACGATCTCGGGAGCATTTTATCTACTAAAGGCTAAACCACAGCCTTCCTTGAACCAGTTCTGTCAGCTATATGCCAATTTATCTCAACTATCCTTTATAACAGTGTTTCTCAACCATGATGATAGAAGCTTGAAGATAGAGTAGAATAGAATAGAATAGAATAGAATAGAATAGAATAGAATAGAATAGAATAGAATAGCAGAGCAGAGCAGACAACTGGCAGTCAGCAGAAGTAGCCTGCAATACTGCATTCTAACCACTGCGCCACCATGGCTCTGCCGTGTATGCATGAACTACAACTCCCAGAATTCCCCAGCCAGATGCAGTGGCCCAGCCAGCAGTTCACCCATACTCATTTACCTTTTCACAATTCTTAGCATACTCGAACAGCTGAGAATGCTGGGAGTTGAAGTCCATACAGCACACCAAGTTGGCAATGGCGGAGCCAAAGTCTACTTGTAGTCCTATTCTTCTGCATGACTGGGGCAGGTCTGGAACATTCAATCATATACTGTATCAATGGGTGTTGCGCCCTGCCAGTGGCCATAGGAGCTGGCAGCAGAGTTGGACAGTGAGGAGGTTGGGGAGGAAGATGGGCCAGTCCTGGAGTCTGGGGAAGGCTCTGATGAGGGCTCTGTGTCGGAGGCAGAGAGGGAGCCAGAGCCGTATGCCAGTTATCAGCTGCCTTCAGAGTCAGACATCAGTGAGGCAGAAGAACAGCTGGAGCCTGTTCCCAGTGTGCGCATGTGCAGAGTGGCCAGATGAAAGGAACAGCTAAAGAACAGGGGTTGACTTGGGAGTAAGGCCACAGGTGGACGAGGGCCACTCACGCCCTCGTCACCTCAAGACTTGATTACTGTAACACGCTCTACATGGGGCTGCCCCTGAAAAGTGTTCAGAGACTACAATTGGTCCAGAATGCAGCCGCGCAAGCGATATCGGGTGTACCTAGATACACCCATGTTACACCTATCCTCCGCGAGCTACACTGGCTCCCTATCGGTCTCCGAACGCACTTCAAAGTGCTGGTTATTACCTTTAAAGCCCTACATGGCCTAGGACCCGGATATCTGCGAGACCGTCTTCTGCCACATACCTCCCAACGGCCGATAAGATCTCACAGGATGTGCCTTCTCTGGGTACCGTCGATCAGACAATGCCGGCTGGCACCTCCTCGGGGGAGGGCCTTCTCTGTAGCTGCTCCGACCCTATGGAACAACCTACCCCCAGAGATCCGGACCCTTCCCACTCTCTCGGCCTTCCGAAAGGCCACTAAAACCTGGCTATTCCGGCAGGCCTGGGGCTGTTGACCTCATGAATGAAGTCCAGCCCCATCTAGATTGAGTTCATGATGTGTTGCTTTTTAACCTGTTTTCTCTTTCCCTATTTTTAATTTTTATCTTTTTAGAGTTGTCTTCTGTAAGCCGCCCGGAGTCCTTCGGGATCGGGCGGCATATAAATTCATTAAATTTACAATTTACAATGAATGGCCCCTCCCAGAGGAAATAAAAGAGGAGCGAAAGGGGAGTGGAGTTTGCAGGAGACAATTTGTTCGCTTAATTGGTTCGTGACTCTCCGAGACTCCTTGCCAAGTTTTGCAGATATCGGCCTGGCCGCTCTCCAAGCCAGATAAGGTCTGTGACTGTAAATCCTCCCTTGAAAGACTTTGATGGATGTGAATGAGCAGAAATCACAGTCAATTAATAAAAGGGGTTTTTGTCGGGACCAGGAGTCTGCTTCATGCTCTTGGGGAGCCTCGGTTAGAACAATGGGTGCCAAGCTAATACAGGCACTACCCAAATGTTTATCGCTTTTTGAGACAGGGGAGACAGCAATAAGAGCCACTTACTGCTCTCTATGCCAGCTTTCTCTGCGGCATTGTAATTCACTGTACTAGACTGCTTCTCTTAAATAACCAACAAAGAGCACTGCCAGCGAGGCACAACACTAAAACAAATGAGTCCTCCTCGGATCAGGCCAAGCTTTGCTAAATGCGCCCTGCCGACCTGGCACCCCAATGAAATGAGCAAGGAGGGGACCCTTCCCAGGCCAAACTGTGATGCCAACACTCTTGCAAATCTCAACCACCCAGTCATCGGACGCAGCAAAGCACGACACCCCACATGGACAAGTCAATGGGATATTTTTTTAGTGCTGCACACCAGATTTGACCCACCCACCACCCCGAAGCGTAGGCGCAGCAAGCGATAACCATGCTTTCATCTAGTTTTGAAAGTTTTATTTCAAAGTGGCATCCTAATTGATCTTTGCTAGATCGTTTGGAGGCTCTGCACTGATTTTCCTCATCTCTGCTCTCTCGGGGAAATATTTCAGACATTTAGAATAGAATAACAGAGCTGGAAGGGACCTTGGGGGTCTTCTAGTCCAACCCCCTGCTTAGGCAGGAAACCCTATACTACTTGAGACAAATGGCTATCCAACATCCTCTTAAAAACTTCCAGTGTTGGAACATTCACAACTTCTGTTCCACTGATTAATTGTTCTCATTATGAGGAACGTTCTCCTCTATTCTAAGTTGCTTCTCTCCTTGATTAGTTTCCACCCATTGCTTCTTGGCCTGCCCTCAGGTGCCTTGGAGAATAGCTTGACTCCCTCTTCTTTGTGGCAACCCCTCAGATATTGGAAGACTGCTATCATATCTCCCCTAGTCCTTCTTTTCATTAAACAAGACACACCCAGTTCCTGCAATAGATCTTTATGTGTTTTAAACTCCAGTCCCCTAATCTGGATGCAGTATTCCCAGCGTGGCCTTACCAAGGCATTATAAAGTCTAATTGGGCCTATATCACACAAGATCAGGCGGGGTCTCCAAACTTGGCAATTATAAGGCTTATAAACTTCAACTTCCAAAATTCCCCACCCAGCAGGGAATTCTCCAGATAACATGGAATAATTATTATGAATAACACTTTAAAAAAATGTAGAATAGAATAGCATAGCATAGCATAGAATTCAGAATAAAATAGAATATAGAATAAAATAGAATATAGAATAGAATTCAGAATATAACAGAATAGAATAGAATTCAGAATAGAACAGAATAGAATAAAGAATGAAAGGAATAGAATGGAATGGAATGGAATAGATGGAATGGGATATGAATAGAATGGAATGGAATAGAATAGATGGAATGGGATATGAATAGAATAGAACAGAATAGAATAGAATTCAGAATAGAACAGAATAGAATAAAGAATGAAAGGAATAGAATGGAATGGAATGGAATAGATGGAATGGGATATGAATAGAATGGAATGGAATAGAATAGATGGAATGGGATATGAATAGAATAGAATAGAATAGAATAGAATTCTTTATTTGCCAAGTGTGATTGGACCAGTGGTGGGTTCCAGATCTAGATGATTAGGGGACTGGAGGCTAAAACATATGAAGAACGATTGCTGGAATTGAGTATGTCTGGTTTAATGAAAAGAAGGGTGACATTATAGCAGTGTTCCAATATCTCAGGGGTTGCCACAAAGAAGAAGCTATTCTCCAAGGCACCTGAGGGTAGAACAAGTAGCAATAGGTGGAAACTAATCAAGGAGAGAAGCAACTTAGAACTAAGGAGAAATTTCCTGACAATTAGAACAATTAATCAGTGGAAAAACTTGCCTCCAGAAGTGGGTGCTCCAACACTGTAAGTTTTTAAGAGATTGGACAACCATTTGTCTGGAATAGTATAGGGTTTCCTACTTGAGCAGGGGGTTGGACTAGAAGACCTCCAAGGTCCCTTCCAACTCTGTTACTCTAAATTCTAAATCTTCAGTAATACAAGGCTGATGAATTCAAAGCATTACCCTTGTGTCAATGTTGCCCTGAATTATCAATGGATGATTGTGCATGTTCTTGGAAGGAGAGAGATGTATGCTTTAAATATGTATCATTCATATCCTGACGTCCCTTTCTTTTACTTCAATAACTTTAAAATAATGCACAAGCTGATTCACAAAAGTAGGCCAATGTTTTTGAAAGCACACTTAACTATACCATATGCCTCTTTAAATCATTTCTATCAAACAAGTTGTAGAGTTCATTTCAATCTCTCTCTTTTTTTTCCTTTTGCAACCGCTTACTGGTATTTATCCAATTTGTTCCTTTTCTTCTTGCCAAATTGCAGGTTTGAGATCTCTATTAGACAGAAGGACAGCTGCGCTATTGTTGACTGTTGTGGGGGAAAAAAACCATTTTTTAAAGGGGAAAAAAAAAGACTGCAGAAACAGAAGAAGCCAGTGAGAATTGCTCCGTCAGTCAGTATAAAATATAACAAAGTTTGGACATTTTAAAAAGTACTAAATATTGCTCTTTGTGGCTTGTCTCGTTGGCCATCAGCAGAATTAATTAAGCTACTTATTAAGAAGTCTATTTTCTTGCAAATCAGGCAAACAAAGCATTGGCGTTCCTAGTCTCCAGAGCATCCACTGTCGCACAAAACAAGATTTTCAGATATGAATATGAAGTAGTGATGAATTGCAAACATATAAATTCTGTAACAGGGTTGTCAAAGTCGGGAATGCCCTCTACCTGATTCAGTTGTCTCAGCTACAAATTCTCACAGTTTCAGTCACAAATTGACTTCCGTGGACCTCACTTCCTACTTAAGTGGTCCATAGAGGGAGCTTGCATAAGTGCACTTAACGTGCCTATCGTCCCTGTCTCTGTATTTTTATTCTCTTATTCTTGTTCCCGCTTTTGTTTGACAAATGGCAAAAAATAAAATAAATAAAATGAATAATAAAATAAATAAAATAAAGCATAAAATAAATAAAATGAATAATGAAATAAATAAAATAAAGCATAAAATAAATAAAATGAATAATAAAATGAATAAAATAAAACATAAAATAAATAAAATAAAACATAAAATAAAACATAAAATAAATAAACTAAATAAACTAAATAAACTAAAACTAAATAAACTAAATAAACTAAAACTAAATAAACTAAATAAACAATAAAATAAATAAAATAATAAATAAAATTAATAATAAAATAATAAAATAAACTAAATAAAAACTAAATAAAAACTAAATAAACTAAATAAACTAAATAAACTAAATAAACTAAATAAAATAAATAAAATAAATAAAATAAATAAAATAAATAAAATAATAAATAAAATTAATAATAAAATAATAAAATAAATAAATAAAATAATAAATAAACTAAATAAACTAAAATAAAATAAATAAAATAAATAAAATAAATAAAATAAATAAAATAAATAAAATAAATAAAATAAATAAAATAATAAATAAAATAAATAAAATAAATAAAATAAATAAAATAAATAAAATAAATAAAATAATAAATAAATAAAATAAATAAAATAAATAAAATAAATAAAATAAATAAAATAAATAAAATAAATAAAATAAATAAAATAAATAAAATAAATAAAATAAATAAAATAAATAAATAAAATAAATAAAATAAATAAATAAAATAAATAATAAAATAAATAAAATAAATAAATCAGTGGAATTTGTACCCTCTCTTTTCTTACTCTTTCTCTCTTCTCTGTCTTCATTGCTGCAATTACTCATAACTGCAGGGATTCAGCCGGTTTGGCCCCGTTTGAGTGAACTGGTAGTTCCGGGGTCAGCCTACCCGCCCCTGTTCGATTTTGTCCTATATTTCCTTCATTTGAAGCCCAGCTGATCTGCGCAGCCGAGCGAATGGCCGTGTCTCCATTGTTTTACTCACTGGGGCTGCAGGAAAAGGTAAGATTTAGTGCTGATTTCAAATGCAACGTGTGTGAGCGCAGCACCGGTTGAATCCCACCAATGGGAAGTCCCCAGATGTTCCAAGCTGAGCAGCCATACATTTGTCACGGGAATAACTCTTAAGACAAATCACTACTATTTTTGAAAGAGGGATGCTCACCGCCACATCTAAACCAATGGAAACATGTGGGTGGGACTTGCCAAGATGCTCTTTGTCCAGAAGCAGAGATCAATCTCTCAAGCCACTGAACGCTTTCTCATGTGGGTGGCCTGGGCTCTATTGCAACCACCCAAAGGGCCTTTGCAAACCCCAGAAACCAAATGCCTAGTCCAGGGGTGCTATTCACTTACTTCCCCTAAAAGGTAACGGTAAAGGTTCCCTTTGCACATATGTGCTAGTTGTTCCCGACTCTAGGGGGCGGTGAACATCTCTGTTTCAAAGCCAAAGAGCCAGCACTGTCCGAAGACGTCTCCGTGGTCATGTGGCCTGCATGACTAAACGCCGAAGATGCACGGAACGCTGTTACCTTCCCACCAAAGGTGGTTCCTATTTTTCTACTTGCATTTTTTACATGCTTTCAAACTGCTAGGTTGGCAGAAGCTGGGACAAGTAACCGGAGCTCACTCCGTTACGCGGCGCTAGGGATTCAAACCGCTGAACTGCCAACCTTTCGATCGACAAGCTCAGCATCTTAGCCACTGAGCCGTGTGCCGTCCTTACTTCCCCTACCAGGTCACAAATGTGAGTATGCGCACTTTGCTCGCTCGCACTCCATCCATGCGTGTCCTTGGCCTCCCGAGCATGTGTTTTGGCTTGAAAATGTGCCTAAATAGGACGGCATAGAGACGGGGGGGGGGAGGAGGAGATACACACCCATGATTTCCACTACCAGTTCGGGTGAACCGGTCCAAACCGGCTGAATACCACCTCTGGTCTAGCCTTATTTCAAAAGTTGCGATTTCCCCCCAGCTCACCCCCTTCCAGCCCCTGCCTAGCAAAGGACTTTTGTCAGAATAGCCAAAAGAAAAAAACTGTGCACTACGGAGATGCTGCGAGCTAATGAGGGTGGAGCAAACAGCTGGCTTTGAGGACTTGTCCAGCAGCACATTGTTAATTATTTAAAGGAGAGGACAGAGGGAGCCATCAGCACATCTGTCACCCAACGCCAGGCAGAACCGCTTCTCTTCGCAGGACCAGATGTGTTTATTCCGGAGCGCTACTAACTAGCTTCTTAATGGTTCGGCATCTTGCGCCAAAAGTTAATTAGACAAACACACTCCATAGCCGTCACCTTGCACAGCAATCCCTACCCTGCGTGCTTCTAAAACAAATAAAGATAAAACAACAGCACCATAATGTTGACCGGTCCTTGGGTACCATCACTCAGCCTCCAGGGTGAGGCCGAGAGGAACCACTACATAAAATCCACTACATACATTTGAGAAATAGAAGTGGGGGGGGGAGTCACTTCTTCCCTTTTAAAGAAAAAAAAAAGGCCATTGAAAATTCAATGTTGGGGCCTTCAGGCCCAATGGAATGACTAGCAATTATCAAACCAGCAAAGTTTCCTTCATTAGCTGTAGCAAAAAAAAAAAGATCAAAAGCTGACAAATTGGTGAATAAGTTGAAGAAGCACCAACAGAGGTCTGTAATGAACTCCAATATCTGTTGGAACACGTTCAGGGAAAGGAAGGTGCATAGGAAATACTGGAAAGAAATTGGATGGATAATAATATTCTGCAATATCTCACGGTGGTGGTGAGTGTTTATGGAGATTCTCAGTCACCCCAAATGGACTTTCTGGTTTTTCTTTGAAGATATTTGCTGATTCTGTTCTACAGAGGAATCATTGAGTCTGTCATCTGCACCTCTATAACTGTCTGGTTTGGTTCTGCAACCCAATAAGACAGACACAGACTTCAGAGGATAATCAGAACGGCAGAAAAAAACAATTACTGCCAACCTGCCTTCCATCGAGGACCTGTACACTGCATGAGTCAAAAAGAAGGCTGTGAAAATATCTACAGACCCCTCACATCCTGGACATAAATTGATTCAACTCCTAGCCTCATAATGATGCTATAGAGCACTGCACACCAAGACAACTAGACACAAGAACAGTTTTTCCCCGGATGCCATTACTCTGCTAAACAACTAATCACCACAACACAATCATATTATCTACTGTTGCTTGTATCTTTAAAATTTATATTGTTTTATTTGTTTCTGAGTATAATTTGATTGCTTATTAGTAACCTATGACTATCACTAAGTGTTGTATCTTATGATTCTTGATGAATGTTATATTTTATTTATGTAAACTGAGAGTATATGCACCAAAGACAAATTCCTTGTGTGTTCAATCACATTTGGCCAATAAAGAATTCTATTCTATTCTATCCTATCCTATTCTATTCTATTCTGTCCTGCTGTGCTCTGCTCTATCCTATCCTATCCTATTCTATTTACTCTACTGTCCTATCCTATTCTATTCTATTTACTCTACTATCCTATCCTATCCTATCCTATTCACTCTATTCTACTCTACTCTACTCTGTTCTATCCTATTCTATTCTCATCTAAGAAGCTTTTTCAGCTCTGAAAGTCAGAGTAGTAGAATTGACTGAATGTATTTACTCCATTCACATAGTTTGCTTGAATATAATCTAGCACTTTCACAATTTGGAAAAACACATTACAATAGACCATAATAGGGATTCCATGGATTTAGCCAAAAGTGAAATCACTTATGTTTTACAGCAGGGATGTCAAACTCTCGCCAACATGTTGTTGTCAAATCACAACTTTTTTTTCCTGCGCTAAACCAGGGGTGGGTGTGGCCAGCGCATGACACATCCAGCCCGTGGGATTTAAGTTTGACACCCCTGTATGACAACATTTTAGGATGACGTTTCTTCTGTAAACCAAGATTTAAACACTCCATGGCTTGGTTATAAACCCAATCAGAAAAAAATAAAAATCGCTAACAATTATGATCCTATAGAGGAAGTCCTCGAAGTACAACCACCATTAAGCCCCAAATTACACGAGACATTAGTAAAGTGAGTTTCGCCCAATTTTACGACCTTTCTTGCCACGGTTGTTAAGTGAATCGCCACAGTGGTTAAATTAGCAACGGAGTTGTTAAGTGAAATCTGGCTTCCCCATTGAATTTGCTAGTCAGAAGGTCAAAAAAAGGGGATCACGCAACCCCGGGACGCTGCAGCCATCGTAAATGTGAACCAGTTGCAAGGCATCATTGCGTGACCATGGATGTAATTGTGGGAAAGGGTCGTAAGTGTGAAAAAGGAGTCCCTCCTTTTTTCAACACTGTTGCAACTAAACTGGGAATGTTGATCTCGTGACCATGGGGATGCTGAAACTGTCATAAGGGTGAAAAATGGTCGTAAGTCACTTTTCTCAGTGCTGTTGTAACTTTGGTCACTAAATGAACTGTTCTAAGTCGAGGACTACCTGTATACACTGGAGAGTAACTCCTGCTAAAGTGAGTTAAGGTTCACTTCTGAATAGCTTGCACAGGACTGCACTATCTGCATTATTTCTCCTTTGCAAAGTGGTTCCAGGCGCCAGCTTCGGCTGACAGCACAGGAGGCCACCACACTTGTCTACCAAACATATCATATTCTTCCAGAATGACTCAGCTGTGCCTGGTTCATGGATCTGACAATCCCCATGCCCTCCTCTTTAGCCAGATGCTGCTGTGACTTAATAAAATAAAACAAAACTTGCTTTCAAAATCGGTTGGATGCAATAACGCATAGATCTCACTTGAGCTTCCAAGTTGCTTTACAGAAAGAAATGGGTACATTATTACAGCACTGAAAAACAGCTTGCTGGTAAAAGTGGGGGCCGGCCAAGAGAACGGAGAGTCCTCAAGCTACGACGTAGAACGGTGAAGGCTGTTGTTTTCCTTTTTAACAAAAGGCAAGATGGCAAACCGTCCAATGTAAATGAGCTCTAAAGCTCATCCCACATTTCTGTCTGTCTGTCTGTCTGTCTATCCATCTATTTCACCAAGTATGCATTACTATCTATCTATCTATCTATCTATCTATCTATCTATCTATCTATCTAATCTATTTTGCCAAGTATGCATATCTATCTGTGTATCTATCTATCTATCTATCTATCTATCTATCTATCTATCTATCTATCTATCTATCTATCTATCTATCTATCTATCTATCTATCTATTTTACCAAGGATGAATTGCTATCTATCTATCTACTGTATCTATCTATCTATTTATTTCACCAAGTATGCATTACTTTCTTTCTATATCTATCTATCCGTGACCCGTCAAAAGCGCGGACGACAAAAGCGTGATCGACAAAATCGCGCCTTTGACGTCATAACAGCGCGGCGAAAAAGATCGAAAAATTCAAATAAAAATTAATAAAAATTAAATTAAAGCAAGCCGATTCACATAAAGGTAAGGGTTAGGTTTAGGTTTAGGGTTAGGGTTAGGTTAAGGGTTAGGGTTAGCTTTAGAGCGTTAGCGTTAGCGTTAGGGTTAGGTTAAGGGTTAGCGTTAGGTTTTTCGTTACTTTAACGGTTAGGTTTAGGGTTAGGTTTAGGGTTAGGTTAAGAGTTAGGTTTAGGGTTAGGTTTAGGGTTAGGTTTGGGGGGGTTAGGGGAAGGTTTTAGCTTTATTTTTACATTTTTTTGAACTTTTTCGTCGCGCTGTGATGACGTCACAGCGCGCTTTTGTCGAGCGCGATTTTGTCCTACGCGCTTTTGTGGTGGAACCTATCTATCTATCTATCTATCTATCTATCTATCTATCTATCTATCATCTATCTATCTATCTATCTATCTACCTACCTACCTACCTACCTACCTACCTACCTACCTACCTACCTATCTCTATTTTGCCAAGTATGCATATCTGTCTGTCTGTCTGTCTATCTATCTATTTCGCCATATCTATCTATCTATCATCTATCTATCTATCTATCTATCTATCTATCTATCTATCTATCTATATCTATATCATGTATTAGATAAAATATATAAATATAAACATGATTTTGGATACATGAAATGGATACGAATAAAAAGAAACATTAGGATAGGGACGGTAGGCACATTGGTGCGCTTATGCACGTCCCATAAAGACCTCTTAGGAATGGGGTGAGGTTGGTAGTAGACAGTAGAAGGTTAAAGTTTTGGGGGTTTGGGGAAGAAACCACAGAGTCAGGTAGAGCATTCCAGGCGTTGACCACTCTGTTGCTGAAGTCGTATTTTCTGCAATCGAGTTTGGAGCGGTTTGCTTTGAGTTTGTATCTATTGTGTGCTCCTGTATTGTTGTGGCTGAAGCTGGCAGGTAGGACATTGTAGCAGATAATTTTAGGTACTATGCTCAGGTCAGATCAAAGGTGGCGTAGTTCTAAGTTGTCTAAGCCCAAAATTTCAAGCCTGGTGGCGTAAGGGATTCTGTTGCGAGCCGAGGAGTGGAGGACTCTTCTCGTGAAATATCTCTGGACTCTCTCAACTGTATTAACGTCCGATATGCCGTGCGGGTTCCAGACTGATGAGCTGTATTCAAGAATTGGTCTAGCAAATGTTTTGTATGCTCTGGTTAGAAGAATACTATATTACCAGAGAAGAAGCTATGCAAGATTAGGTTAACAACTCTTAATATTTAATAGGAGCCAAGGTGGCGCAGTGGTTAAATGCAGCACTGCAGGCTACTTCAGCTGACTGCAGTTCTGCAGTTCGGCTGTTCAAATCTCACCGGCTCAGGGTTGACTCAGCCTTCCATCCTTCCGAGGTGGGTAAAATGAGGACCCGGATTGTTGTTGGGGGCAATATGCTGACTCTGTAAACCGCTTAGAGAGGGCTGAAAGCCCTATGAAGCGGTATATAAGTCTAACTGCTATTGCTATTGCTATTAATGCCTTTTTGGCAATTTTGTTACAGTGGACACAGGCACTTAGATCATTAGTGACCATCCACTGGGGTTTTCAGAAGCACAGGATGGAGGATGGTACAGGATGACCACAGGATGGAGAATCTAGCGGACTCTACCACTGACTTCAAACCACAAGTAAGGGTTGAATTGCAGAGCGATGGTGAATTATATTTGTCTCCTAGAACGTTTCCAAACTTAGAGCAGCTCATACGGTGCCTCGCTCCCACCCTGTAATTTTCTTTTAAACAGACCTGTAAAGTAGGCCAATCCAATGAAATCCGGGACAGAGAAAGAAAATTCAAACCAAAGTGTCTATTTCAAAGGCTGTCACCCACTGGATCAAAATACAAGTTTATTATAGTTGCGTATTTAATGAAAAGTTATTTGTGATTCGTGAATATCTGCATTCTGTTCTGCACAGGTCAAACAGCACTTGGAATACTGGTAGTCCTCGACTTATAACCGTTCATTTGGTGACCGTTCAAAGTGGCAACAGCACTGAAAAAGTGACTTACGACCAGGGGTGGGATTCAGGCGGTTCGGACCAGTTTGGGTTAACCGCAGTGGTGGGATTCAGCCGGTTCGCACCTATTCGGGAGAACCGGTTGGTAACTTTCTAAGCAGTTCAGAGAACCGGTTGTTGGAAGAAATCTCATTTTGTTTTTCCCCCACTTTACAGGGCTAATCCTGTAAGGAAGGCAGGAAGGAAGGAAACATTCTGGTGTTGTTTCTAGCCTAATCTTTATTGCCCTGCTTACAGAAACTGCCTCTCCAGTTAACTCTTATTACATTGTAACCGCTAAGGTGAAGCGCCCATCAATGTGAGTGATGTTGAGTTGGCGATGCCCACCCAGTCACATGATCACCAAGCCCCACCTACCCAGCTGGTCATTAGGGCAGAGGTTGTTAAATTATTTGAATCCCACCACTGGTTAACCGGGTGTTAATTTTACATCCGGTTCACTGAACCAGTAGTTGTAAGGACTGGCTTCCCCCCACTGCCCTGCCCCTCCCAGGAGTCTCCATGCAGCCCATTTTGGATGGCTCTGGGATGGCAAAACATGGGCCTTCCAGAAGTTCTGGAAGTCTGGGAAATGGGCCTGTTTCTGGCCTCCAGAGCCCGGGGGAGACTGTTTTAACCCTCCTGGAGGCTAATCTACTCCACATTCAAACTGCACTGGAGAAGAGAGGGGAGAGAAGCACTTTGCAAATGGCTAGCGAGTTAGCAACTCAAGTTCGCACCACTCGAACTTTGGGTGGCGTCCAACAACAGCACCAATTATGCCAGTAGAAAGTCAGGAGTTCAAATATGTACATTCGCTTTGGGGGATATATCATCTTTGTGATTGGTTACAAAGCAGCCTTGGCCAAATTTGGTTTCTGCAAAACCACAAGACTTTATATGTCCATCCAAGGAGCTAAAATGAGAGAGAGAGACAGAGAGAGAGAGAGACGGAGAGACAGAGACGGAGAGACACACAGAGAGACACAGAGAGAGAGAGAGAGACAGAAAGAGAGAGACAGAGAGAGAGAGAGAGAGAGACGGAGAGAGAGAGTCAAAGAGAGAGAGACAGAGAGAGACACACACAGAGACAGAGACACACAGAGAGAGACAGAGACAGAGAGAGACGGGGAGAGAGAAACAGAGAGAGAGAAACAGAGACAGAGACAGAGAGACAGACAGACACAAAGACACAGAGACAGAGAGACATATAGAGAGAGAGACAGAGACAGAGAGGCAAAGAGACAGAGAGAGACACAGAGACATAGAGAGAGAGATACAGAGATAGAGACAGAGAGACAGAGAGACAGAGAGAGACATAGAGAGAGAGAGACACAGAGAGAGACAGAGAGACAGAGACAGAGAGACATAGAGAGAGATAGACAGAGACAGACAGAGACAGAGACAGAGAAACACACAGAGAGAGACAGAGACAGAGAGAAAGAGAGAGACAGAGAGAGAGAGATAGACAGAGAGAGAGAGAGAGAGACAGACAGAGAAACACACACATAGAGAGAGACAGAGAGAGGCAGAGACAGAGAGAGACATAAAGAGAGACATAGAGAGACAGACTGAGAGAGAGAGACAGAGAGAGACAGAGAGAGAGACAGAGAGAGAGACAGAGACAGACAGAGAGAGACAGAGACAGAGAGAGAGAGAGACAGAGACAGAGACAGAAACACACACAGAGACAGAGAGAGGCAGAGACAGAGAGACAGAGATAGACATAGAGAGAAAGAGACAGAGATAGAGAGAGAGACATAGGGAGACAGAGACAGAGAGAAAGAGACAGAGAGACACAGAGACAGAGAGAGAATCAGAGAGAGAATCAGAGAGAGAAAGAGACAGAGATAGAGATAGAGAGAGAGACGTAGGGAGACAGAGAGAAAGAGAGAGCGAGACACAGAGACACAGAAACAGAGAGAGAATCAGAGACAGAGAGAGAGACAGAGAGAGAGAGACAGAGAGAGATATAGAGACAGAGACAGAGACAGACATAGAGAGAAAGAGACAGAAACACAGAGACAGAGAGAGACAGAGAGACAGAGACAGAGACAGAGAGACACACACAGAGAGAGACAGAGACAGAGAGCTTCCAGTCTACTCAGTGCTTTCCTGGCCCTGCCATTATAATTTAGTGAGCATTGACTGTAGCAACCCTGTACAGCCTGACAATTGTAGCCCAACACAATAAAAATACAACATGTTCTCCTCGTTTGCACCAAGGTTGGAAAGACATGCGATAAAAACTCAGCACATTTTGTGCTCATTTGGCAGGTTGCGCTGTAGTGATCATCTTGGAGCTAAAACAGATGAGCTCGGCATGATGTTCGGAATGTACCATTTCGAAAGAGTGGGGAGGGACAGAGAAAGGGAGCAATGCTTTTGTGCTTTCGACAGATTAAAAACTATGCATTGTGTTGGCCTAGAATTTTCTACTCAACATGCCAGCTAAGAGTTACTATTCTAACTCTAACTCCCTATCCATACTTGCCCCCCCCCGGGGGGGGCAATGGCACAACCCCAACATGAACCTTTTCTGCATCTCGTTTAGCCTTCAGGCAATAATACTGTGGGGCAATAAAACCCACCTCGGAAGGACGGAAGGCTGAGTCAACCTTGAGCCGGCCAGGATCGAACTCCCGGCAGTGGGCAGAGTCAGCCTGCAATGCTGCGTTCTAACCGCCGTGCCAATCACATGACCTGAAATGTTGCAATTGGCGTAAAGACATGCCAATTGCCAAGTACCCCAATTTCGATCACGTGACTGTGGGGAAGCTGCGATGGCTGTTAAGTGGAAGAACTGCTCGTCAGTCAATTTTCCAATGTCATCGTAACTTTGAGCGAGCGCTAAAGAAATGGTTACAAGGGCTATCTGTACATCCTTGGAGTAAGCTCCCCCCTCTCACCCTGCCTTATGCCTCAACATGGGATTAAAATACTTACTGTCCAGCCTCATGGAGAACGGGTGCCGGACAGAGCATGAAATTAGATTCCACTTTTTCCGGTTGTACATCTAAAAAAATACAAACAAAAGACCAAAAAAAGATCATATATTGTATAATCGGATAATATCTGATTATCAACAAAGAGGATAAAAATGTGTTGTTTCTCTGTGTCATATAATATATGTGGGTATCAGTGGTGGGATTCAAATAATTTACCAACCAGTTCTCTGCCCTAATGATCAGCTGGGTAGGCGTGGCTCGGTGGTCATGTGATCATGTGGGCATGGCCAAGTCAATGTCACTCAGGTCGATGGGCACTTCGCCTTAGTTGTTACAATGATAATAAGGGTTAACTGGAGAGGCAGTTTCTGTAAGCAGGGCAATAAAGATTAGGCTAGAAACAACACCAGAATGTTACAGGATTAGCCCTGTAAAGTGGGAAAAAACAAAATATTTCTTCCAACAACCAGTTCTCCGAACTGCTTTGAAAGTTACCAACCGGTTCTCCCGAATAGGTGCAAACTGGCTGAATCCCACTACTGGTAGGTGTATAGTTAGTTAGTAAGTAAGTAAGTAAATTGATGGATGGATGGACGGATGGATATAGCTAGCTAGCTAGCTAGCTAGCTAGCTAGCTAGCTAGCTAGCTAGCTAGATAGATAGATAGATAGATAGATAGATAGATAGATAGATAGATAGATAGATAGATAGATAGATAGATAGATAGATAGATAGATAGATAGATAGATAGATAGATAGCTAGATAGATAGATAGATAGATAGATAGATAGATAGATAGATAGATAGATAGATAGATAGATAGATAGATAGATAGATACCGTATTTTCACCCATATAACCCGCCCACGCAAATAACCCGCCCACGCAAATAACCCGCGGGTTTTCCGGACCGTGTAAAATATTTTCCGTATACCCCGCCCACGCATATAACCCGCGACGAGTAAGAGAGAAGGGAAACAGCTGAGATGGGGGGGGAAGAAACGGAGAAAGAAGCCTGCGCAAGCTGGGGAAGAGGAAAGGAACGGAGGAGAAGGAAACAGCTGAGATCGGGGTGGGGGAAGAAACGGAGAAAGAAGCCTGCGCAAGCTGGGGAAGAGGAAAGGAACGGAGGAGAAGGAAACAGCTGAGATCGGGGTGGGGGAAGAAACGGAGAAAGAAGCCTGTGCAAGCCTCCGATCGTGTAAAATATTTTCCGTATACCCCGCCCACGCATATAACCCGCAGGGGGGCGCTGTGCATGTAAAAACCGCATATAACCCGCGGGTTATATGGGTGAAAATACGGTAGATAGATAGATAGATAGATAGATAGATAGATAGATAGATAGATAGATAGATAGATAGATAGATAGATAGATAGATAGATGAAAGAAAGATAGATGAATGATAGATAGATAGATAGATAGATAGATAGATAGATAGATAGATAGATAGATAGATAGATAGAAAGATAGATAGATAGATAGATATAGTTAGATGATAGATGATAGATGATAGATAGATAGATAAATAGATAGATAGATAGATAGATGAAAGAAAGATGAATGATAGATAGATAGATAGATAGATAGATGATAGATAGATAGATAGATAGATAGATAGATAGATAGATAGATAGATAGATAGATAGATAGATAGATAGATAGAGATAGATAGATAGATAGATAGATGAAAGAAAGATAGATGAATGATAGATAGATAGATAGATATAGTTAGATGATAGATGATAGATAGATAGATAGATAGATAGATAGATATAGATAGATAGATAGATAGATGAAAGAAAGATAGATGAATGATAGATAGATAGATAGATAGATAGATAGATAGATAGATAGATAGATAGAAAGATAGATATAGTTAGATGATAGATAGACAGACAGACAGATAGACAGACAGACAGACAGATAGCTAGAGATAGGAGTAAGTAAGTAAATAAATAAATAAATAAATAAATAAATAAATAAATAAATAAATAAATTTTTAAAAGGTATGCAGGTGGGTATATGCATACAAATGTATGTAGTACATGGATGCTTTTAAATATTTACTTACTTACTTACTTACTTACTTACTTACTTACTTACTTACTTACTTACTTACTTATTTTGTCATGTTAATGTAGTGTATATTGGAGATCCTTTGAGAGCCGAATGCAACGAAATTTCATTTTAATGTATGCCCATTAACGTACATTCAAAGTGACAATAAAGTTATTCTAGAGGCTTCATCAGTGAACCAGCAAATTTTCTGATACAAGCAACCAGGCTGAGGAGCTTCTGACAGCAACGCAGCCGATTTCTACCCATGTTATGAGAATGGGTCGACTAATCAGCGGTCTCTCTTGCCTCCAGAAGTTGTGGGTGCTCCAACACTGAAGGCTTTTAAGAAGAGATGAGATATTTGTCTGAAAGGGTATAGGGCAGGGGTGTGAAACACAAGGCCCGTAGGCCAGATCCGGCCTGCGATATGGTCAGATCTCAGGCCGTTCTAGAAAATGTGAGGGGCGCGGCCTGCATTGCTTCAGCCCGATCTACCCAATGCAAAGAGGAAACATGGCAACAGTTTGGGAAGTGGCATCAAACTAGCCATGCCCACCCAGTTGGCCAGACCTACCCAGTTGGCCATGCCCACCTGCCGCTCACAAAGGCAAACCACAGCCTTGATGTGCTGTTAGGGCCCTAAGGAGCCCAGGCAGGAAGGCAAGGAGTGCTGGCAGGGGAGGGGTGATTAGAGGCTGGTGAGGCGCCCCTCGACGTGAGTGACATCGAGTTGGCCACGCCCACCCAGTTATATGACCACCTAGCCATGCCCACCCAGTCATTAGGCAGATATTAGTGGTACGTGTAATTTAAAATTATGAATTTAGTAGTCCCTGAGGTCCGAAAGGTTGGTGACCCCTGATTTTGTGGACATCGGAGGACATATATGTAATCTGATTACTCAAATGCTCTGTGCTGTAGGGATACTTACTCAGAGTTGTTCCATTCACCATAAAACTGCAGACGACACTCTCTGGTGTCCTACCCAACGTGAATCCTGTTCCACTTAGAACAACTTGAAATTCCTCTGAAAAGCAGAACCAACAACAAGTCATCAGCAAGCGGAGATGTGCCAAGTTTCCTTACTTTCTGACTTTCGAGAGCAAAATAAGCTCTTAATATTTTATACTCGGCATTTGATGATGTTTATACTTAATGTCTATGATTCTGGAAAGAAAGCAGAACAAGTTTAAAAAAAACGCTTGCCCTTGTAAAACAGCTGGAGAAGGAGGGAAAGAGTGGGAGGTCGGTTGATAGATATCCCCAGTGATAATTCTTTTCACCAAATTTCCCAGTGAATTTTGAGAGGGTGTAATTTGGATTGCAGATGTGTTTATCCAAACCTTCATCTTCTTAATGTCTCTCTTTGTTTAAATTGAGAAACAAGAGAGACACAATCTGCAGCCCTCTACAATCCTTCCAGTAGTTGTCATTAAACTATATATTTTAATTGTTAATTTAATAGGGAATAATTATTAAACACGAGCTGATAACCTGGTGTTGTCTGGGTATTTATTTATAGGGGGGAAATGTCCGGACCGAATGTAATTTCTAATGTTGGGTTCTCCCCCTTACCAGAGGAGGTAAGTACTTGTGGAGTACTGTAAAGCCGTTACCATGGCAACTCCACTGTGCTGTACTGTAGAAGCCAATATGGCAGCACAACAGACTGTATCTTAACAGAACACACACCCCGAGGAGTGTTAGGGGTGTCTTGCCAGAGAGTAAGTCATCTGTGTACCAAGTTTATGCTGGAAAACACACACACACACACACACACACACACACACAGAACCATTTTTAATATATAGATACATAAGGGAATAATCATATGGATATAATCATATAATAATCATATAATTTAAAATAAATTAAATCAAGCTTACTGGGGAGCTTTCTTTGGCTCTACCACAAAAGCCAATTGACTCCCCTAACCACAACTGAACTCCAAATTTCTTTTGGTACACAAGAGAGTTGTTGAGTTTTGACCCATTTTATGACCTTTCTTGCCGCAATTTTGAAATGAATCACTACAGTGGTTAAGTTAAGTGAACGGGCCTTATCACTGACATTGTTTGTCAGGTGATCACATGATCCTGGGACCCTGCAACTATCATAAACTACATGCCAGTTGCCAAGTGTCCAAATTTTGATCAGGTGACCATGAGGATACTGCAAGGGCCGTCGGTATGAAAAACATTTTAAGTTACTTTTTTTTCAGCCATTTTTAACTTGGAACGCCTGCAGTTTTGCACAGACTTAGCCCTAAAAAAGGTTAGTCCACCCTTGAGGTACCCTTGAGTAGGGGTGGGTTCCGGCAGGCATTACTGCCGGTTCGCCCGTATGCACGCTGCGCAAGCTTGATGCGCGCTGCGTGTGCATGCACAGCACCATTAAAACTGTCCTGCGAATGCGCCAAACCGAAAAACAAGATGGCGGCGCCTATGGCGCCACCCAGACAACTGGTTCAGGGGTGTGGCAGGCCTAGGTTGCTGCCGGTCCCAGCGATCCAGGCCGCCAAGCCACGACCGGTTCTGCCAAACCAGTCTGAACCGGTAGGAACTCACCAATGCCCTTGAGGTAAAATATGCTGCCTCTGAAAATATTCTCCTGCCAAGCTTCACGTTGGCACTCTACAACTTAAATGAAATTTTCCACACAGACTAAATCTTTACTGTAAGGCATAAACAGTATGATTTGCAGCTGTAGCCTCCGACAGTGAAAGTCGATCCCCAAACTTCCCTGGATTTAAATCCAAATGCCTTCGCTATCTTCTCCTTTACCTTGCAACAGTAAAGTGGTTTTTATTTCCTACACACATTGGTGAGTGGCAGTTGCCTGTTTACGTTCTCCATCTAGCTACTAACGAAATGCTAGCATGTCTAAATTTAGGTGTTCAATGCATCTCCAGGGCTTGTTTTACTCCTCCTCCTCCTCATCCAAATGAAAGATGGCAAGAACACGCTCCAAAGAGGAGGAGAATACGATAGCAATTTATTTACAGGGGGTACGCAATGGGTTCACTGACAAAACCGCGCTCGACGAAACCGTGCCCGACTAAACCGCGTCGCTGACGTCATCAACAGGGCGACAACAGCGCGGAGACAGAAGCACGCTGTAAACCCTAAACCTAAAATTAACCCCTAAACCTAAACCTAACCCCCCCTAAACCTAATCCTAAACCTAATCCTAAACCTAACCCTAACCCTTAACCTAACCCTAAACCTAACCCTAAACCTTAACCTAACCCTAAAGCTAACCCTAACCCTAACCCTAAACCTAACTCTAAACCTAACCCTTACCTTAAGTTGAATCGGCTTGCTTTCAAAGCGCTATTTAAAGCGCCCTTCTTTCTCCGCGCTGGCTGTTGTCGCCCTGTTGATGACATCAGCGACGCAGTTTAGTCGGGCGTGGTTTAGTCGGGCGCGGTTTTGACGGGTCACATCCTCAATGTATGACCCCTCCAATGGAGCCCCAAACCTCTGTCGCTAAGCGAGACAGTTCTTAAGTGAGTTTGCCTCACTTTACTAGCTTTCTTGCCACAGTTGTTTAAGTGAATCACTGCCCTTGCTGAGTTAGCCACAACGGCTGTTAAGCGAATCTGGCTTCCCCATTGACTTTGCTTGTCAGAAGGTCGCAAACGTGGATCACTTGACCCCAGGACATGTCATAAATATGAGTCAGTTGCGCAGCATCCAAATTTAGATCACGTGACCACGGAGATGCTGCAAAGGACATAATTGTGGGAAAGGGTCATAAATGCGAAAAATGAGTAACTTTTTTTAATGCCGTTGTAACTTTACTCACTGAACTGTTTGTAAGTTGAGGATTGCCTGTATTTTATTCATTTATTCATATCAAATTTGGAAACCACGCACCTTGCTTACAGAGGGTCTGGAATCCTAATTCTTGCTGGACTTTTAAACATGAGATTCCCCACAATAGCTCTTTCAGAACGTGGGGATCTTCGTAGCTATTTTACACAACTAATTTAACAAATCCTTTTGTATTCTCATTCTCTTGCATTTTGGTAATCTAATGACTGTAGGCCTTCCGAGTTTAAGGATTGATATTATATTATAGTTAGGCAATGTTGTTTTTGGTTCACGTGCCACTGACAGATTGAATGCCAAATTATGGTGGGTTTTTTTAAATATAGATGTTATGTTGTTTGTTATTTTATTCTGGAATTTTTAACTGGGTATTTCTTGAATGTCTTTTAACTTGCTCTGGTCTTTGACTGTAACAAACATTGATGACTTGACTTTAAACATGGAAAGAGGAATTGGGGGGAAGAAGAGATGAAAATCTGTGCTCTTAGGCACAAATGAATTAAAACAATTTTTTTACAAAGAACCTGGCTCAAGAATACACAAGGGGAAATGGAATAAGTCAGTCCAGTCACTCACTCCATCACCGACAGTCAGTCTAATTGAGAACTTGTGAAATTAGGTTCTGTAAATAAGAAACAGCTGTTCCAGCCTTTTCATTTCTTTTTTTCCTGCAATAATCCTCATATTTCACATTTTGGTCAGGAAATATCACTAAATGTCCACGAAAAAGAATGATAATAATTTCTAGCAGTTGTTACTAAGGGTCATGGGGAATAAAAGCTGTTTCCCCACAAGAAAAAAAAGGATATAAAATCAAATAAATAAATATAAAAGGTTTTAAAGGTTTGGTCACATGATGATTTCTTTGCAACTCTCATAAATTACGACTGTGATGGTCAGGCTCCATTATAGTCAAACTCAAGGACTAACGGTAAACTTTGGTTCAGCCTGGGCCAACTTGATGTGCTCACCAGCTGTGTGGACTTCAACTCCCAGAATTCTCACCAAAGGCCAGCCTGGCTGGGAAGCATTAGTGGGTTACGACTGGTACGCCCCAGTATGAGCGTACCGGTGCCTGCCGGGAGCACCAGATACCGTTCCGGTACGGTGCTCCAGAGGGCCCACTCACCCGCCCACACTCCTTACCTGTATTTGAGCTGTTCGGGGCTTCTGTGCATGCGCACGGAGTGTACGGCGCCTGCACAACGCTCCACTGAGCAGCTGGAGTGTCGCAGAGGCTTCGCGGAGCGCTGTGGGCGGTAAGTACGCGTGTGAGCGCTGCACGCTTGTGCGCGTGTGCTGCGCACGTTTATGTGGTGGACGCCTGGCCCCGTTGCACCGTACCGGTTGCTGGGAAGACTGAGACTCATGAAAATCAGTGTTTCTCAAACCTTAGCAACAGTGGACTTCAAATCCCAGAATTCCCCAGGCAGCATGGTGTGGCTGGGAAATTCTGGGGAACTCTGGGAGTTGAAGTCCATCCATCTTCCAACTACCAAATTTGAAAAATACAGACATAAATTGTGCTCCCAAGGAAGAAAAGGTACTTTAGCTTCTTTATTTCACAAAAGTATTGAGGAGATGACCTAGAAAGACGTTGATTATAATTCAGAAAATCCTAGGTGTTGAGAAACTTAATGAATCTCCCCAGGTTGTGCGTCCCACCACATACGCAATGCAACATTATTGTAAATATGCCTTCCTTTTAAATCTGCAACTCCCAAGGAGAGGAAACTGCAAGAGTTTAAAATCTGTTAACACAGGCTTTGGCAAACTGGAGCAAGGAAAGGAAAGTTCCTTTCATTCGCATCTTCCTACTCAGCATATGGAAGTACAGTTACACATTTTGCCCAAGGATGTAACAGCAGGATTGTCAATATTTTCACATTGTTTTCCAGTCGCACACTCACCTCCTACACAAACGCTTGAGGGTTCCAGATTTAAGATTTCCGTGCACGATTGCTTCAGTATCTGTTTGGGGTAAAACGGGAAAAAATATTTCTGACAAATGTATATGACAGGGTGTGTTTTTTTTCCAAGGCAACAAGAATTCAGTTACGAGGAATTATTTTAGCAAGGTACTGCAAAGGGTGATACCTGTTTAGGTAGAACAGGGGTGTCAAACTCAAGGCCCGGGGGCCGGATTCGGCCCACGGGGTGCTTAGATCTGGCCCCAGGGCCACCCTAGAAACCGTGAAGAACTGGCCCATGGTTCCTCTGCCAGTGAAAATAAAGCTCAGGAGGCCTCCCGAGCTTCATTTTCCGTGACCTGTCAAAACCACGCTCGACTAAGCCGCGCCCGATTAAACCGCGTCGCTGACGTCATCAACAGGGCGACAACAGCCAGCACGAAGGGCGCTTTAAATAGCGCTTTGAAAGCAAGCCGATTCAACTTAAGGTAAGGGTTAGCTTTAGGGTTAGCTTTAGGGTTAGCTTTAGGGTTAGGGTTAGGGTTAGGTTTAGGGTTAGGTTAAGGGTTAGGGTTAGGGTTAGGTTAAGGGTTAGGATTAGGGTTAGGGTTAGGTTAAGGGTTAGGTTTAGGGTTAGGGTTAGGGTTAGGTTTAGGATTAGGTTTGGGGGGGTTAGGTTTAGGTTTAGGGGTTAATTTTAGGTTTAGGGTTTACACCGTGCTTCTGTCTCCGCACTGTTGTCGCCCTGTTGATGACGTCAGCGACGCGGTTTAGTCGGGCACGGTTTAGTCGGGCGCGGTTTTGTGGTGGAACCTCATTTTCACTGGCAGAAAGTTGCAGGAGGCCATCGCAGCTGAAAACAGAGGTCAGGAGCCCGTTTTCGCTGGCACAGCGCTATGGCTACCACAGGAACCCCCAACACAAGTGACGTCGAGCTGCCCACACACCCCAGCCATGCCCACTCCGTGCCCGAGGTCAAACACAACCCTGATGCGGCCCTCAATGAAATCGAGTTTGACACTTATGAGATAGCGGTTGTTAGATTGTGTCCTCATTCGAAAAAGGAATTCATAGCCACCATGGATTAGGAAATCTGGACAATTTATTATGTAGCCTCCCTTCTGTAAGGGAACCTGTGTATTGTGTGGGTCAGAAGGAAGGCTGAGAATATTAAAACATTCGAGAGGGTCCAGGTGTATTTTACAAGTGCAGTGCTCAACTCCTCTGCTCGTAATAAAATTCCGTATACCACCAGGCTTGAAATTTTAGGCCTGGATAACCTTAAACTACACCGTCTACATTCCAACATGAGCTTAGTGCACAAGATAACCTGCCATAACGTCCTACCTGTTAACGACTACGTTTACTTCAACTGCAATAACACAAGGGCTATCAATAGATACAAACTAAGTGTAATCCGTTCTAATCTTGATTGCAGGAAAAACGATTTCAGCAGCAGAGTAGTAAATGTGTGGAACACCCTACCTGATCCTGTTGTTAGTTCCTCTAACTTCCATACCTTTTACCTTAAGCTGTCTACCGTGGGCCTTACGCGCTTCTTAAGAGGTCCGTAAAGGGGGCATGCATAAGCGCACCAGCGCGCCTACCGTCCCTGTCCTACTGTCCCCATTTATATGGTACTCTTTTTATTGCGTTTACGGCTATGTTTTGCCTATTTATATCCATTTATTTGTGCCATTTTTTTCATGCATTTTTCCTACTTGTCTCCTTGTTGACAAATTAAATAAATAAATAAATAAGTAAGTAAATAAATAAATAAATAAATAAAATTATCTACAGACTCCTCACATCTTCGATGTGAACTTTTTCAACTCCTCCCTTCGTGATGCCGCTATAAGGCACGGCATGCCAAAACAACTAGCATTAAGGACAGTTTTTTTCCCTTGTGCCATTACTCGGCAGGACACCTAATTCTCTAATGTCTATGTCCATTCACCCATGATGAATGGCTGTAGTATGGAGCCGAGGTGGCGCAGTGGTTAAATGCAGCACTGCAGGCTACTTCAGCTGACTGCAGTTCTGCAGTTTGGCTGTTCAAATCTCACCAGCTCAGGGTTGACTCAGCCTTCCATCCTTCCGAGGTGGGTGAAATGAAGACCCGGATTGTTGTTGGGGGCAATATGCTGACTCTGTAAACCACTTAGAGAGGGCTGAAAGCCCTATGAAGCGGTATATAAGTCTAACTGCTATTGCTATTGCTATACTACTATTATTATCTTTCTTATCTTCCTTACAATCCCCTCTTATTGCGATGATGATGATGATGATTACAAGTAGACTTCAACTTACGACCACAATTGAGCCCAGCATTTCTGTTGCTAAACGACACACTTGTTAAGTGAATTTGCCCCGTTTTGCGACCTTTCTTACCACAGTTGTTAAGTGAATCACTTAACAGCTCTTGTCAGAATGTCGCCAAAGCGGATCACAAGACCCCGGGACATAAATATGAACCAAACTGGCAGGCATCCTGCGACCACAGGGATGCTGCAATGGTCGTAAGTATGAAAAACAGTGATAAGTCACTTCTTCAGAGCTGTTGTAACTTTAAACAATCACTAAATCAACTGTTGTAAATCGAGGACTACCTGTACTTAAGTTTGGGATCTCTGGCAGACTCCCACTTAATAGCAATAGCAGTTAGACTTATATACCGCTTCATAGGGCTTTCAGCCCTCTCTAAGCGGTTTACAGAGTCAGCAAATTGCCCCCACAGTCTGGGTCCTCATTTCACCCACCTCGGAAGGATGGAAGGCTGAGCCAACCTTGAGCCGGTGAGATTAGAACTGCCGAACTGCAGATAACAGTCAATTGAAGTGGCCTGCAGTACTGCACCCTAACCACTGCGCCACCTCGGCTCATAACTTAAGTATTGTGTGAGCATCAAACACTACCAATGACAAGATTTGTAATAAACATTTGAAAAAAAGCCTCAATCTAACTCCGGATAGAAGGACTGAGAGGTTTCCTGCCCTTAACGCGACTGTAATTCTGTAATCCTTAACCAATTCCTGTTGCAAAATACAGGAAGCTGGTTGCAACCCCATTACAACATTTCCCAGGATTTCAATTTCCTTTTTAATGTACACATGTTTACAGATGTGGGAAGTACATTTTTCAGAACTGTATTTACACGATTCTCACCATCTTTACCTCACAGAAAGACAAGCCTTAATTATATCTGTTTTTAAAAAAAAAAAAAAACGGTATACTATATATAGATCACCAAGACTGTTGCAGTTTACAGTGAAAATAAATTTCAGTTCAAACCCAGTCCGTTAAACTTAAACTAGTTAACAGATAAAAACAAAGCAAGCTAAAAAAACAACAACGAGGAAACAAAAACAGTCATTAAAAGCCTGTTTTCAAGATGTGCTTTAAAAGTCAGTAAAGATAAAATTATTAAAAAATATCAGGACCGTCCTCCCTGCAAAATTATGAGTTCCATAATTGGACAACAATAGAGACCTCTGCCAAAAGAAAGTATGTTTGTTTGTATGTGTGTGTGTATTTGTGTGTGTACGTGTGTGTGTAAAATGTTGTTGTTGCTGTTGTGTTTTGAGTATTCACACACGCATACACGTGCCCAGCTTCTCATTGTGTCAACATAGGATTGCCAATTCCAGCTGATACCAATCCTGCATATCCCACCACAATCACAACATTAGCCAATGTTTTTGTTGTGCGCGGGGGGGGGGGGTGTATAAACACCCAGCCGCCTTCCTCCAAAATTGGCAATGTTAACGTATCTAATATTAGTTGAATTAATCACTGCTAATCAAAATTCATGGCCTATAAAACTAGGCACCCCCATTTATATAAAGGGACCACAGATTCATTTTACTGTACTCTCCACTTGTAGCAGAAATTGATAGATATTGAGAGCGGAGCAATAGGCTCCACCAAGGTCCTCCGTCCTGGCGGGGAAATACTGAAGCCTGAGTCCTGTCTCATCATTCACCCGATCTAACAGAAACAAAAAAAGAAGAAGGAAAACAGAACAGGGAAAAAGAGACTGGGAAATTTAGCACTGGGAGCCCAAGGCTAACTGGGAAGAAAAGCAAAGAGAAACAAGGAAATGCAGCTTTTTTTTTTAATTGAAAATTTTAGAAAAAAAAAACTTTTACAAATGTTTATCTCCCCCCCCCCACCCTCCCACCCGAACCCCCCCAACCTTCCCCCCCCCCCGCCTGACTACCCAGAACTAGTACAGGGTATAAATCTTTAACAAAGATATTCTAAAATGAACTTAAAGAAAGTTACTATCATCTTTCATTTGTGCTTTAACTCCTCTTTGCTAGGCTAAATCTAAACAGATTATATCATTCCTTGTTTCTTCAGTCATAGACTATCTGGAATTTCTTAGTCCCATATTTAGCAATAGCAATAGCAATAGCAGTTAGACTTATATACCGCTTCATAGGGCTTTCAGCCCTCTCTAAGCGGTTTACAGAGTCAGCATATCGCCCCCACAGTCTGGGTCCTCATTTCACCCACCTTGGAAGGATGGAAGGCTGAGTCAACCTTGAGCCGGTGAGATTAGAACCGCTGAACTGCAGATAACAGTCAGCTGATGTGGCCTGCAGTACTGCACCCTAACCACTGCGCCACCTCGGCTCTTCTCTTCTCTATTTATTTTGAGTATAGTCAATCCATCTTCTCCACTCCAGTTTATATCTCTCATTTGAGTGGTGCTTGAGATATGCTGATATTTTAGCCATCTCTGCTAAGTTTGTTACTTTTAATGTCCATTCTTGAATAGTAGGCAAATCTTCCTTCTTCCAGTATTGCGCCACCAACAGTCTCGCTGCCGTTGTTAGGTTCAAAATCAAATTAGTCTCTATAACTGTACAATCAATAATTATACCTAACAAGAATAACTGAGGGGTAAACTTTATCCTTTTTTAAAAGAACATTTTGCATAATCCACCATATTTTTATCCAAAATGCTTTTTACCTTTTTACAAGTCCACCATATATGGTAATATGTAGCATCGAGAGGAAATGCAGCTTTTGAAGAAGGCAGAAAAAGGGGAGAGAATTCTTCTAGTTGTCTTCGAGCACAGAATGGGACAACTTCCCACAGCCAACTCGCTGCAGGATAACTCGCCACCGGCAGCTCCCGGTGGGACAACAATCTAACAATTCTATTTCATTGTTTAAAATAAATTTGGAAAAAAAAATGTTTTCGTTTTTCACCTTTCATTCTGTCTCGCCTTTTGCATAATCCTTTCTTTCATGGTTTGATTTCACCATTTCTTTAGTATTTGGGTAACTCTTGTCCTGCAGAAAGTTGCCCTGCGGCGAGATGGCCGTGGGAAATTGTCATCGCCCCCCTTTAAGCGTAGCTGTCAGGCCTGCAGCCATCTTTTTTTTGGGGGGGGGGGTCTTTGGCCTGCCACACTTTCTGTTATTCTACTAGGCGTTTTCTATTGTGGGAAAATGGGAGGGCGGGATTGTATGGAGTTAGATGCTAGGTAGCCAAAGCAAAATTCTTTCTAGAAAGCCAAGGTCATCCTTTGTCTTTGCACCTCTGCACCTGACTGGAAGTGGATGGGTGGAACTGCCAGCATGGCAGTGGGAGATTGGACCATGGGATGGGCTTGTGGGTGTGGGGGCAAGATCTGGAACTTTCAACTAGGTGGGGAAAACCGGGAAGCTTTCAGATTCGGGTTTTCCCAGATGTGCCAACAGGGCTCTCTTAATAAATTGGAACTTTGAGCAATACTTTGCCTTGGACTCTGATTTACTTTTGGATGCTCTTTGGAACCCTGACAAAAGCTTCTGTAACTCTGTAAAGTCAACCTGGTCCAATATTGTGCAAGGCTGGAGATTACAGAAGAAAGAGAAAAACAACAGGTCACCGAGATCTCAGTTCTCACAATGCGCACACACACACAAACACACACACACACCACCAGCCAGCACATCTTTGGTTTGTACATGGCCTGGAGTTCGATCCTGACGGGGTTCAGGGTTGTCTCAGCGGGGTTCAATATGACTTACAGCACCTTCCCTTCCCTTTCAAACTTTGCCCCTTTCCCACTTCCCAAAGTGCCGGCACCAGATGATTTTACTTCTGGTCAGATACCGAGTTGGCTCCACATCCAGTTGCCCTGGAGCAACTTGTTCTTTGCCCACCTGGCAGCACCCACCCGGCCACAGCCATGTGGTTGCGTCCCCTGGCCATGCCCACCAAGCCACACTGAGTCATCCAAACCAAATCACCCACCTCCAGCTAGCTGCACCTACTCCTCCGCGCCAACCTGTGTGCCCACCCAGTCATGCCCACCTGGCTCCTGTGTGCCGTCCCATTCCGGACTCAGCCTTCCATTCTTCCGAGGTCGGTAAAATGAGGACCCAGATTGTTGGGGACAATATGTAAATAATTCTATATTGTTAAACCGCCCAGAGCAGGGGTGTCAAAGTCAGGGCCCAGGGGGGGGGGGCACGGGGGCTTATATCTGGCCCATGGGGCCACCTGGGAAGCAGTGAAGGACCGGTCCATGGTGCCTCTGCCAGCGAAAACAGAGCTATGGAGGGCTACATGCGGCCCTCCTGAGCTCCGTTTTTGCTGGCAGAGAGCTGCAGGAGGCCATTGCAGCCAAAAACGGAGCTTGTGAAATCTGCAGGCAGTGATCCCAAGCTCCGTTTTTGCTGGTAAAGGATTGCAAGTGGCCATCGCAGCCGAAAACGGGGCTCGGGAGCCCAGTTTTGCTGGCCACCACAGGTGCTCCTGACACGAGTGACATCAAGCTGGCCACGCCCACCCTGGCCATGCCCCCTCCCCCTCCCAAATCAAATACAACCCTGATGCGGTCCTCAATGAGATCGAGTTTGACACCCCTGGCCCAGAGTGTGCTATAAAGCACCTTGGGGGCTCTCTATATAAACCTAAATGCTATTGCCGTTTACAAAGCCAGAAACAGATAAACCAATTTCCCTGGGTTTTTGAGAGTCAAGGCCCATTCATCCGTCTGGCTTTACGTTAAGCCCAAGTCTCTTGAGGGAGAGATTTCAAACCATCATATTAAAAGATACACCATGACCGGGCAGGGCAGGGCAGAGTGGAAGCTGTCCAGATAACAACAAAAATGCACACAGCCAATCCGTTGCCAAAAGTTACATTTAAAAGAGTTTTATATATAAGGCCACTGCGGGAGAGCAAAGCATCTGTGCAACACGCCATAAGTCGAAGCTTGTCGGTAAACTCTCTTGAGAGAACACTTCAAAGGGAGCGGAAGATGGAAGATGCGATAGCACCTTCGCTTCCTGTATTAAACGTAGAGCCTTCTTCCTCTTCTGAACTCCCTTGCGAAGCACTTCATGATTTTGCCAACCACATTTCTTCTCAAGAAAAGACATTTTGCAGAGCAAAATGCATTGCAAGCAACAACAGCAAAACACCACACCCACCCAGCAGAGTACCCCCCCATCTTTATTCAGAGATTTAAGCAGAGATCTAAGCCACTTTTCTTCAAATAGATTCATTTGTAGAGAAAGGGATCTGAGAAAATGTTTGACACCCTTCTTGTTGAAATTCATCCACAATACATAACCAAATGGGTGGAAGGAAGGAAGGAAGGAACAGAATGAGTAACATTTTGACCGCAGAATATGCTAAAAGCCAATTCATTTTGTGTCGTCGTTTGACTTCCAGAATTTAAGAGGTTTTGGCAACCATTATTGCCATCAATCATGATGTTTTTCCCCTTTGCGAAATCAGTGTAACATCTGGCATCTTATCTTCCCACCAAACAATAGACAAGAGTTCAGATTTAGGGTAAATCTACAGTATAGCTGGATCTAGTAAATCTAGTATAGCTGGGGTGGCAAGGATAGCTGATGCGCAAAATATACATTGCAACGCTTATTGCAAAGCCTCTCAGCTATCTAACGACAACCCGGCCTTCACGTGGTGCCCCCCGTTCCCACCAATCGGGCTCTGTCGACCCTTGGGACTGGCGCCCCCTTGGGTATATCCAGCCGAAACAGCTTCCATGGATCGCCGTATCCATTCCAATCAGCCCTTTTTAGGGCTAAACAATATCGGTTGCCTCAATGTGCAAACATTGCTACAAACAGGGAAGCAGGCCCTTCTCGCTACCAGCGACTGGCTGCACCACCTGACAACCCTAGCACAGGACCGAAAACAGTGGCGTCAAATCTCCATGGAAGTCGCCTATACCCACGATGGGTGAAGAGGCGTCAAGTACAAGTACAAGTATAGCTGGATCTCCCTCCATCACCCAAAAAGAGACACAAATATCCATTTCAATTTAATTTGGCCATTGAAAGCAACGGGGGAAACTGTCCATGAATGAAAAGGGCCTCCAGTTGGCGCTAATTTCAAAAGAACCCCGCTTAGATATTCAAGGTGAGGCAGAAAATATTCAGACCATCTCGGCTTAAGAATAACGGGACGGGCATAAATTTTTGTAGACATTCCTAATATTTAATATTTCTTTCGACGGGGGTGAAATCAACTTACCTTTGCTACCGGTTCGGTAGCTTCACTCACACACGCCACCTCCGCACATGTGCAGAGCGTTAAAACGGGATGAGCCCGCTACCAAGGTAAGTTAAACAGCGAGGGGGGGAGAATCCGCTGTGCTAGGCGATTTAGATTAGCTAGAAAGCAGGGAATCCAATGATTCTAGCTAATATAAACCGTGCGTCACAGCAGATCATCGGAAATACCGGTTCGCGCGAACCAATAGCATTTTTTTTTTAACTACCGGTTCTGGTGAACCGGTCTGAACCGATAGCATTTCACCCTTGTTTTTGGATTTTCATTGTGGATTAATAACACAAAGACTTCTACCTCAGAAGTAATCTACACCGGACACAGAGATTTGGCAATGGTACTGTTTCTTCTAAAGATTGGCAGCGTATCGGATTCCGCTCATAAAATATTTTTCAACATATCATGCTGTGGGAAGCCCTATCCTACCTCCTAGGACAGGGTGTCAAACTCAAGGCCCGAGGGGTGGATCCGGCCCGTGGGGTGCTTAGATCTGGCCCATGGAGCTGCTCTGGAAACCACAAAGTACCGGCCTGCGGTACCTCTGCCAGGAAAAAGAGGGCTCACAAGGGCCAAGGCGGCTGCCCAGAGCGCCATTTTCGCTGGCAGGTGGTTGCAGGAAGCCATCGGGGCTGAAAATGGAACTCAGGAGCCCGTTTTCGCTGGCAGAGTGCACAGGCCACCACAGGAGCCCCGCCATGAGTGATGTCTAGCTGGCCCTGCCCAGCATGGGTTCAAACACAACCCTGATGTGGCCTTCAATGAAATCGAGTTTGATACTCCTATCCTAGAAAAATGCCGAAAAATGACTGCTGATTTTCAGCAAAATCCCCCTCGCAAAACACAATCACACAACCACAAGACGCTGCAAATAGCCACAAATATGAGCCAGTTGCTGAGACCCGAAGGGCAACCATCTGATCATGGGGAGAAGACAACAATCAGAATTTGAATCTGAGTCGTAAATAGTGCCTAGGTAAGTCTGTTAAAACTTTCAGCAGTTGCAAAGCAACCGGTCGTAAGTCAAGAATTACCTGTATGCCCAATTGGCTACCTGGAGTTTAGCTTAGTTTGAAAGAGACTCCTTCGAATCAATATTTAAGAAAACGTTTTTATTGCCTGTATCGCTACTGATTTAACACATAGCCGATGTAAAATGCTGCCACTTTTAAGAATGCTCTGTGCCCTTCGCTACATGGAAATATTCAGGAGCGCAAAGCCCTCGGCATATGCAGCCCATGTGCAGCTATGAATTGTGATCACTTCCTTCAAAAGTGGTTTCTAAGAAACTTAAGCTTTGATGAAGACATTCTGAGATGTTCCGGCTGTCAGATTCAACTTGAAAACACAAGCATTCAAAAGGGGAATGACATAAGACAGAGAGAGGGGGGGGAGAGGGAGAGACAGAGACAGAGAGACAGACAGAGAGACAGAGAAAGAGACCGAGGCAGCACCAAATATACATTAGGATAAATTCATGTTCCCCTTTTAATGCATCTGGTTTTCTGATTAAAGTTGCAGTCATGGAGAACTTAACAAAACAGGGATTGGAGGAAGATCAGCCCAGGTTAAAGCAAAACAAAGTAATAGAATAATAGAGTTGTATTTGGTTACTCCGAACGCAAACATTATGCAAACTACCCAAGTAGTTTACACAAAGAATACACACCACTGGCAGAAGAAGAAGAAAATGGAATAATGGCACCAGCAAAGCATGTTCTGCTAATGCGTTTGTCATGGGACTGTCTTAGAAGATCCCTTATTTGAGCCCACGTACAGAAATTGCTTGAGGTTCTAAGGCCTTTGTAACTTCTTCTGGAAATCCTGTGTAAACGGCTCCATGATTGCACCAAGGAAGAACAAGGTAGAAACGTCACAGATAAGTAAAGCACGTACTAGCAATAGCAACATATACCGCTTCACGGTGCCCTACAGCTCTCTCTGAGTGGTTTACAGAGCCAGCTTCTTGCTCCCTACTACTCAGGTTAACTAACCTGAGAATGAAATATTTGCAGGAAACGAAGCAAGCTGTTAAAAAGATGTGGAGGTTCTAGAAAGCAAAGAGCAGCAAAGACGCTTAGGGGACTGGAGGCTAAAAACATATGAAGAAAGATTGCAGGAATTGGCTACGCCTAGTTTAATGAAAAGAAGGACTAGAGGAAACATGATAGCAGTGTCAAGGAGAGAAGCCACCTACTCTAAGGAGAAACCTCCCAATAGGACAATTAATCAGTGGAACGACTTGCCTCCAGAAATTGTGGGTCTTCTGGCATTGGAGATTTTCAAGAAGAGATGGTGTGTTGGTGTAGAAGACCTCCAAGTCCTTTCCAACTCTGTTATTATGAAAGCTGAAGGAACATCTCAATTCAGGCCAAGAATACCTACAGTATATTCTCCACTTATGAGAGACACAAAGGAGTCCCAGCACTGAAAGTTTCCAGGGACCACGTGGAATTCGAGCTTAGATTAAGCCTTTTGTTGTGGCCCGCCAGCGGGCACCGGATCTGGCAGCAGATTCGGACAGCGAGGAGGTTGGGGAAGAACATGGGCCAGTCCTGGAGGGTGAGGAAGGCTCTGATGAGGGCTCTGTGTTGGAGGCAGAGAGGGGGTCAGAGCTGTATGCCAGTTATCAGCTGCCTTCAGAGTCAGACATCAGTGGGGCAGAAGAACAGCTGGAGCCTGTTCCCAGTGTGCTCATGCGCAGCGTTGCCAGAGGAAGGGAACAGCTAAAGAACAGGGGTCGACTCGGGAGTAAGGCCACAGGTGGACGGTGAATGGCCCCTCCCAGAGGAAATAAAAGAGGAGCGAAAGGGGAGTGAAGTTTGCAGGAGACAATTAGTTCGCTTAATTGGTTCGTGACTCTCCGAGACTCCTTGCCAAGTTTTGCAGATATCGGCCTGGCAGCTCTCCAAGCCAAATAAGCAGTGGTGGGATTCAAAAATGTTTACTACCAGTTCTGTGGGCGTGGGTTTGTGGGCATGGCAGGGGAAGGATACTGCAAAATCGCCATTCCCTCCCCACTCTCAAAATTTCTGCTACCGGTTCTCCAGAACCTGACAAAACTCGCTGAATACCACCTCTGCAGATAAGGTCTGTGACTGTAAATCCTCCCTTGAAAGACTTTGCTGGATGTGAATGAGCAGAATTCACAGTCAATTAATAAAAGAGGTTTTATTTTATTGGGACAAGGAGGTCTGCTTCATGCTCTCAAAAGCCTAGATCAGAACCAGGGATGGGTTTCCATTATTTTTACTATGGGTTCGCTCGCGTGTGGGACACCTCAGCGCATGCGCAGAAGCATCCAGGTGGGCGGCCAGAGCCTCCCACCGCCACCACTACTGGTTTGTCCAATCCGGGCCGAAATGGGGACAACCCACTTCTGATCAGGACACCTTTGAAGGGCTGAAGAAAGGAGAGAATGAATGTGGTTATGGAAAAATAGGGGGCGGATACACGTCTGGAGCTGGGCTTGTTACGAGAGTCGATCGGATTGGTTATGTAATGAAAGCGATCGCAATTTAGGGTATCTGACAAGTCCTCTCCAAATCACCGTTCAAGTGTATGCGTGTGGCCCGGAGGGAATCAACCCGAAGCCGAGCCAAGAGAACCTGGAAACTTATCCGCAAAGTCTCCCCGTTCTTAAGCGGCCATCTGAACACCAGAACCTTATAAGACTTGTAATATGTCAGTGGATGTCAAATTAAGCCCTGCACAGTCCTGAAGGCTAGGAAGAAAGAAATGCTTCATTTCCAGGCCATTGGGCTGCTTTAACAACTAAACAATCTCCACTTTCTTCCCCTCCTCACACACACATACACCCCGCCCCTATTCTCTGCTATTCCCCCATTCCTGCTCAGTGCACGGAAAGCCTTAACAAGTTTGCTGCAAATCGCAAGAGCCGAAAGCAGCTCAGGCGTTAGGCTATTCCATGTGGATTTTTAAAATAAAAACGGACTGATGTAATCGGAATAATTTCCCTTCAACGCTCGGTCCCGTACACCTCCCCTTTATTTGTCTCTTTCTTTCCTTCTCGGACTGTCGAAACTCTTCATGGCTCATTTCCTGATTCTTTCTACAACAAGCAAAATGTAAATATGGTGCTTCCCCCACTCCTCCTGTCTTCTCCTTCAAGGAAACATCCCAATTAAGGGCATTTGGAATTAATCAGATGGTTTCTGTTAATGGAGAGTTTTTTTTTTTTAATTTTGTTTTATAAAATCAAGAGCACTTGGTAAGGATCGACTTTTTCTGGCCCTTTGCAAAAAGCCTGTATTTTCTGCTCGGCCGCACTTGGAGTAGAGGGCTTCCTAAAAGAATTAGGGACACGGTGGCTCAGTGGCTAAGACGCTGAGCTTCTCGATCAGAACGATTGGCAGTTCAGCGGTTCGAATCCCTAGCGCTGCTTAACGGAGTGAGCTCCCGTTACTCGTCCCAGCTTCTGCCAACCTAGCAGTTCGAAAGCATGTAAAAAAGGCAAGTAGAAAAATAGGGACTATCTGTGGTGGGAAGGTAACAGCATTCCGTGCGCCTTCAGCATTTAGTCATGCCAGCCACATGATCACAGAGACGTCTTCGGACAGCGCTGGCTCTTCGGCTTTGAAACGGAGGTGAGCACCGACCCCTAGAGTCTAGCACATATGTGCAAGGGGAAACTTTTTGCTTTACCTAATGTGCATCTTAATGCATACCTGGGGTATTTTTAGAGCCATCTTCCCCTACATTGTGTCTTCAAGATGTATTGGCATTGTCACATCTTGGAAGGACCAATGCAGAGGTGGGCTGCTGCCAGTTTGCACCAGTTCGGGCAAAGCAATAGTGGTTTGTTGGTGTGGGTCGCAGAACCGGCCGCGACACAGGCTGGCCACACCTCCAAACCGGTTTTCCGGTCGCCGCTGGCTTTGCCGGCATGGCTTTTGTCCTTTTTTTTAACGTTCTGCACATTCGTAGAACATTTTACAAGCAACTGCAGCACGTGCAGTGAACCGGAAGTAACGCCGGCAGCAACCCACCCCCTGCACCAATGGTGTATAAATGTAATGATTAAGAAAGCAATGTGAAATAGCAATAGCACTTAGACTTGTATACTGCTTCACGTTACTTTCCAGCCCTCTCTAAGCAGTTTTCAGAGTCAGCCTATTTCCCCCAACAATCTGAGCCCTCATTTTACCCACCTGGGAAGGATGGAAGGATGAGTCAACCTTGAACCTGGTGAGATTCGAACTGCCAAACTGCAGGCAGCCAGCAGTCAGCAGAAGTAGCCTGCAGTACTGCACTCTAACCACTGTGCCACTGTGACTCATAGATAGATAGATAGATAGATGATAGATAGATAGATAGATAGATAGATAGATAGATAGATAGATAGATAGATGATAGATAGATAGATAGATAGATAGATAGATAGATAGATAGATAGATAGATAGATAGATAGATATAGCAGTGTAATAGCAATAGCAATAGCAATAGCATTTAAGACTTATATACCGCTTCACAGAGCTTTCCAGCCTTCTCTAAGCAGTTTTCAGAGTCAGCCTATTTCCCCCAACAATCTGAGCCCTTATTTTACCCACCTGGGAAGGATGGAAGGATGAGTTAACCTTGAACCTGGTGAGATTCGAACTGCCAAACTGCAGGCAGCCGGCAGTCAACAGAAGTAGCCTGCAGTACTGCACTCTAACCACTGTGCCACCATGGCTCATAGATAGATTAGATAGATTAGATAGATTAGATAGATTAGATAGATTAGATAGATAGATAGATAGATAGATAGATAGATAGATAGATAGATAGATAGATAGATAGATAGATAGATAGATAGATAGATAGATAGATAGATACATACATACATACATACATACATACATACATACATACATACAGCGATGTAATAGAGGAAGGATAGAAGGCTGAGTCAACTTTGAACTGGTCAGGATCGAACTCCAGACAGCGGGCAATGAGTTAGCTTGCAACCATCATAAATATGAGCCCGTTGCCAAGCGTCCGAATTTTGAACACATGACAACTTGTCTTTCTGTGGCTTTGGTTTTGCTATTTTTGGGAGCCTGACGTTAATTTACTGGTGGTCATTTAGATTGACACAGGGGGGGGGAAAGGCTTGAGTCTCTAAAATGTTTTGATTCCCATGCATACCCAGCTCCTGAGGGGATGGGTGAGAAGACAGTTCCGTGTGACACCCAGAAATCTTCAGCCAACATCACTGCAAAGCATTCTGCCAGCTCCAGTCCCCATTTCTGAAGGATGCTTGGGTGGGCAGGAGAAGGCTGACATAACAGGATGCAACCACCAAGAACTGAGAGCTGACCACTCAGGCGGCAAACCATACACAAATCAAGCTAAAAAAAATGACAAGCAAGATCTTAGGTCTCGGTGGTTAGCTACAAGCCGATTGTATCTGCAGGATAATAACAGTGATTGTACCCATCTGGAGGACTACTTCTCTTTAACAGATTAACAGAGTTGGAAGGGACTCTGTAGGTCATCCAGCCCAAGCAGGAGACCCAATGCCATTTCTGACAGAGGGAAGTCCAGTCTCTTCTTGAAAGCTTCCAGGGATGAAACTCCCACGACTTCCGAAGGCAACTTCTGTTCCATTGGGTTGATTGTTCTCACTCTCAGAAAGTTCCTCCTTATTTCTAGGTTGAATCTCTCCTTGTTTAGTTTCCATCCATTATTCCATACCTGGCTTTCAAGTGCCTTGGAAAATAGCTTGACTCCCTCCTCTGTGGCAGCCCCTCAAATATTGGAACATTGGTATCTGTCTCCCCTGGTCCTTTTCTTTGTGACCCGACAAATGCGCGCCCGACAACAGCGCGCCGACAAAACCGCGGCAATAAAACCGCGACGTCGACAGCACGCCCACAAAGGTGCGTGGACAAAAGAGCGCCGACAGAAGCGCGATTAAGGTTAAGGTAAGGGTTAGGGTTAGGGTTAGGGTAAGGGTAAGGGTTAGGGTTAGGGTTAGCGTGAGGGTTAGGGTGAGGGTTAGGGTAAGGGTTAGGTTTAGGTTTAGGTTTAGGGTTAGGGTGAGGGTGAGGGTTAGGGTGAGGGTTAGAGCTAGGGTTAAGGTTAGGTTCAGGGTTAGGTTCAGGGTTAGGTTTAGGGTTACCTTTAGGGTTAGGGTAAGGGTTAGGTTTAGGGTTAGGGTTAGGGTTAGGGTGAGGGTTAGGGTGAGGGTTAGGGCTAGGGTTAAGGTTAGGTTCAGGGTTAGGTTCAGGGTTAGGTTTAGGGTTACCTTTAGGGTTACCTTTAGGGTTAGGTTTAGGGTTACCTTTAGGGTTAGGTTTAGAGCGCGCTTCGGTCGGCGCACTGTTGTCGGCGTGCTTCTGCGCTCATTCGTCGGCCTGATTTCGAACTCGTGGTTTTCTCCCCGCGGTTTTGTTGGCGCGCTTTTGTCGAGCGTGCATTTGTCAGTGAACCCCTTTTCTTCTCTAGACTAGCCATGCGCAGTTCATAGTATGTTTTAGCCTCCAGCCCCCTCATCATCCCAGTTGCTCTTCTCTGCACTTTTTCTAGAGCCGTGATGGCAAGCCTATGCACATGTGTTACAGGTGGCACACAGACCCCTCTCTGTGGGCCTACGAGCCATAGACCCAGTTCAGCTTTGCTACGCATGCGTGCGTGCCAGAGTTGGCTGGCTGAATACCACCTCTGACGTAACCTCATTAGCTCTACTTGATCCCGCTCATACTACCTAAACTTTGCATAAGAAATTCAACTTTTTTTCCTACACAATAAAGTGAAAATAAAGTATTTTCCAAGATTATCTTCTTTCGCCACCCAGTTACAGCTGTGAGTCATATTTCAAGGTTCAACAATTGCAACATTTGGAACTGTCACAACTCCCTAAAAAAAAAAAAAACCTTAAAGTGTACAAACACATGCACACAAAAAATAATAAAATGGTCATATGTAGTGATCGGGCACATTTTCGTGGCCTAGATATTCTAGCGGTACTTCGGCATTTTTTTTCCGCAGGCCCGTCAACTTTCCGCTTGTATTTATTTTGACAGGTCTGCGTTCGCGTGAAAGTTTTGTAAACTTGGGAGACGTTAACGGCAGCAGAAAACTCGGCTAAAGGTTACTTGCAATTCAACTGCAGCAGATATGATCTATTGGTGTTCCACTCGGCTGCGTTTGTCCAGATAAAGCTTTCTCTATTCAGAATAATCAGATCCTGCTCTCATCATTATCGATTTGCTTTTTCTACAGCCAAAAATCAAAAATAATTCCACAAGATATGAGTTTGCCCGTTTTTCACAAGATAACAAAATGGCATAATAATATATACATGCATGCATGCATGCATGTAGGTCTTTGGTTATTTGGGTTTTCTCCCACGTAAAATTGGAGGTGTCTTGGTGACGTTTCGACGAAGTCTCATTCGTCATCTTCAGGCTTCGTGCTTCTAGGAGCAATGTGAGATCTCGGGTGTTTCTTCCTTTACATTGCTCCTGGAAGCATGAAGCCTGAAGATGACGAATGAGACTTCATTGAAACGTCGCCAAGACACCTCCAATTTTATATATATATATAATCCAAGGCAAGGCCCCAGATTAAAGTAAAACAACATGATATAACTACAGGGCAGGGGTGGGTTCCGGCCAGCACTACTGCCAGTTCGCTCATGTGTGAGCTTTGCGCAGGGCCGTATGCCAGTGATCAGCTGCCTTCAGAGTCAGACATCAATGAGGCAGAAGAACAGCTGGAGCCTGTTCCCAGTATGCGCATGCGCAGAGTTGCCAGAGGAAGGGAACAGCTAAAGAACAGGGTTGACTTGGGAGTAAGTAAGGCCACAGGTGGACGATGAATGGCCCCTCCCAGAGGAAATAAAAGAGGAGCGAAAGGGGAGTGGAGTTTGCAGGAGACCATTAGTTCACTTAATTGGTTCGTGACTCTCCGAGACTCCTTGCCAAGTTTTGCAGATATCGGCTGGCAGCTCTCCAAGCCAGATAAGGTCTGTGACTGTAAATACCCCCTTGAAAGACTTTTCTGGATGTAAATGAGCAGAATTTGCGTCAATTAAAGGGTTTTTTGTCGGGACAAGGAGTTGTCTTCATGCTCTCAGGAAGCCTGGGTCAGAACACTACCTGTATAGCAGCAATTCCTGGCTCACAGCTGATGTAAAACCATGTCTTGATGTACCAGCTGAACTGGCAGCTATAAGCATTTGACTCAAATCCTTTAATCCACAATGAACAACCCAAAACGAATTCATTAGCAAATATTTTCCAAACATTCTCATTCAAATTTAATGCATTTACATTTGCCGCAGCATATATCTTCCCTTAATGGAGAGTTGTGTATTTATTGCAGCACAGAAATAAATATGCAGAGTTAAACGGTTCCACAAAGCTTTCACACTGCACTTTTCTTTAAGGAAACGAACTCCATCAATACAGTTGTTCCCAGTTGAAGTGTAATTTAAAGACGTAATTCATCTACACAAAAACCATTAAACAAGCCGGTAGGCTCTTATTGAACAATCCTTTTTAGGAATCAAACCCTGCCAGTATAGTTACATTCCAAAATAAGTTCCCTAAAATAGAAACATGTGAAGCTCTCCAAGGGAAATACCATGCACAGAGTCATATATCTTCTCATACTAACTCGCTCAAAAATATGAATCTATCTCAGCTCCCTTCCTATGAATGGAGATCTATAGGAGAAGAACAAACAGAGCTAGGGGGAAGAATTAAGTGCATCATAAGCTTAGAATCATTACATCGCCACAAACAATCAAAGTCCAATTCGTGGTATCTGGCTCCAATTCAATAACGGTAAAGGTAAAGGTTCCCCTTGCACACATGTGCTAGTCGTTCCCAACTCTAGGGGGTGGTGATCATCTCCATTTCAAAGCCGAAGAGCAAGCACAATCGGGAAGACGTCTATGTGGTCATGTGGCCGGCATGACTAAACACCGAAGGCGCACGGAATGCTGTTACCTTCCCACCAAAGGTGGTTCCTATTTTTCTACTTGCATTTTTACATGCTTTCGAACTGTTAGGTTGGCAGAAGCTGGGACAAGTAACGGGAGCTCACTCCATTAAGCGGCGCTAGGGATTCGAACTGCCGAACTGCCGACCTTTCTGATCGACAAGCACAGCGTCTTAGCCCCTGAGCCACCAAGCTGATTTCAATCAAGCCTTTTTACTAGTGATTTAAATCATGCTTTAAATCGCGATTTAAATCAACTTCATTTAAATCAAATCCACCCTGCTTCTAACAGGAGAAAACTCTTCTCTCTTCTACCACCAATCAATCCTTAAAGGTGAACAGATTGCCTACTAAATTGTGACTGCCAGGAGATCTAACAATCATGTCCCATTGGTAAGGAATTTCGGGAGCAGTCGCTCAGGAACATTTGAAAAGCCAGTTTTCTATTCATCTCTCAGAAAACCTCTAGATGCTTGATTGTGCAACAAAGCAATTTTAATTTGTTCAAAATCAACCGATTCCACAAGAAAGCATTGAAGGTAAGAAAGGCCAGGGAACCCATCCTTAAGACAAAAATGAAATAGCTGCGAAAATTAAAAAAAAAATAACAAACTTTGCAAATTAAACAAGAGGCACTTTTTCAAATACTCACCGAATTAATTATCCCTCGGAGAGCTTGAAATCCTTCTCTTACTGGGAAGACTTGATCCTTTGAATCTGCAATGCTTTCCAGCTAGGGAAGTAAGCACAAATGCAACACAGATGAGGACTACCAACCTTTAGGCACAGCTGGACAAGACACGCACACCCAGGATTTAGCAAAGGACAGGGAAATGCACGGCTTAGAGAAAACCACAGGTATAGACAAAATTCTGTTTGCTAATTGTAATTTTTCTTATTCCCGCAGCAAACCAAACTAAACACAATGTCAAGGAAAATTCCCAGTGTTGCGGCCTGCCAGCTGCCAGCGGAGCCAGCGGCAGACTCTAAATGATGAGGAGGTTGGGGAGCAATGTGGGTTAGTTCTGGAGTCTGGGAAAGGCTCTGGTGGATGCTCTGCATCGGACACAGAGATAGAGCCAGGACCGTCCGGCATTTCCCAGCTGCCTTTGGAGGCTGATATGAGTGAGGAGGAAGAATCGCTGGGGCCTGTTCCAGATGCACGTTTGCGCAGAGCAGTTAGGAGAGGTGAGCAACGGAGGACAAGGGGTCAACTCGGGAAGCAAGGAACACATAGACCTGAATGTCCCTTCCCTGGCTGGAAAGGGGAGTGGTGGTTGTAGGAGACAACAGTTCGGATTTCTGAAGATTTTGCTTCATGCCTCAGAGGCTACTTGCCAGAACTTAATTTGCAGCCTTTCAGCTGGGAGCTCACAGCCTTGCAATTATCGTCACGATCATCATGAACTGATAAGGTCTGTTACTGCGGTTAACTCCTTGAAGGACCTTTTTCAGTTGGTGAATGCAATTAATTCGCAAGAGGTAAATAAAGAGCGGTTTCTTTGTGACAAGGAGTCTGTTCCTTGTTTTTGCAAAGGCTGAGTCAGAACACCCAGCTATGAAAGGTCACCAAAAAAACCTCCAAGGAGCAGTTTAATTTACACAATGGTTTTCACTGAATCCGCTGGTTCCTTTCTTTGAAAGCAAACTAACCATTATGTTATCCATGTTTCTCTCCAACTCCATTAAGAAAGAGTATGATGCAAGGCATCGGAGAGCAGCCAAACAATCAAAACAATGTTGAACCCAAGTAAATTATCCAAATTTAGCAGAAACAGGAGCTTCGGGCTAAGGGTCAAACTACATGTTACACGCTGAACGAATAACAGAGGGACGGGCTAGTTGCAGGTCATAATCTATGTGCCTCTTAGTTGTATGAGTGGACCTGACTGTATATCCTGGAACACACACACACACACACACACACACACACACACACACACACACCAAATAAATTATACCTCTGAAATTTGGCAGCAATTCACAAAGCAATGATGGTAGGATTTTCCACCCATTTTAAGTCATCATCTTCATGTAACGACCCCATCATCCCTTGCGGGGTGGAGTCTGGGAAATTGAATGCAGCTAGCAGAGTGTTTTCATGGCCAGATGCCCTTCCTGTCGCCAATGCGGAGTTTTGTTCAGCAGATATATTCACAGTGTGCCCTGAGAGAGAAATATCCGCCTCTACCTAGGATCAAACTCAAATTTCTGCAGGAGCCAATCTGAATCGGTCGCTAGGAACAAATGTTTATTTTTCTAAGCTCATATTGGTGACCATCAACTGGGAACCTCTCTCTCTCACACACATACCAGAGTACAATGGACTATTCTACCCATTGTATTTGTATAGTTCGTGGTTGTTTTTAGCTTTTAGTTGTTAATTAGGATGTTAATGACTGAGTACTGTTTCCTTGTGCCCCTGCACCCTCGGCTCCTAAGTATCTGATAGGCTGGTGATAATTCAGCACTCCAATTGACTGTCAAGAGGCCCGTTTCCCAGGTTTCAATGGCTATTTTTGTCCCAGCTCGGCCAACAATCATAGTAGTTGTGAAATTGAATGCAAGTCCTTCTTCACTGCAACATGAGGCTACTAAAGAATTTGGGTCTCCTCGTCCAAGGAAATTTTGTCAGAATATTCATGAACCGGCAGAGACATGGTAACAAGGTCAGCCAATGAATAAGGCTTAGTAACAAGGTCAGCCAATGGGAGCTGAAACAGTTTGGAGTCTGGGTGTGGCTTAGTTCTGAACCGAAACTAAAAGAAACACATTCTCTTCCTCTTCCTTGTGTTTTTGGCCAGTAACTCTCTACCACGTTGGAAGAATCAGCTATTGGTATTGTATATTTACTCATTTGTTATTGTGTATATAAAAAAGTTAATGAAACTTGCTGAATCGGTTAGCTGTGTGTGCTTTTAGGAAGTGATTTTTGCAACAAACTCTGACAAATTTCTCAAATAAGAAAGCACCTTTGCCGGATATTTTTTTTTTTTTCATTTTGATATGCAGACTCTCAAATTTTTAAGACGGAGGAACCTTACCTGCTCTTGATTAAAATTGAGGACTCCAACGCAGTAAACCCGAGCTCCCATGGACCTAGCACTTTCTGCCTGTAGCAGAGAGAATAGAAAGGGGGAAGAGTTATATCTACGTTTGCCCCCACCACCAAAAAATAACAAGCATATGCAAATGTTGAACTCAACAGGAAATGCTGCTGCACTTCAACCCTCACCTCTTTTTTCGCATACAGTGGAATCAAGCCTTCCAATTTTCCATCTGTCAAGGCAATGATCACACTACTGGACCCTTGTGCTTTTGCAATCTGGTCATTGGCCTGGAAAAAACAACAGAATTTGTGCTCTTACAGTTGCATTTGGAAGTGAAGAATGGCAAGAAATAGAGGACAGAAATGGTGACTGGAAAGGAGTTAAGAGTTCATCAAGCGGCACCCAAATTTGTATGTTTAATGTCAGTGTGAAAGATATACAGGTAGTTCTTAACTTACAATCGTTTGTTTAGTAACCACTGGAAGCAGGGGGGGGGGGGGGGTATACACTTACCTTCCCTACCAGGTCGCAAATGTGAGCTCCCACCTCCGCGCATGTGCTTTTGGCGAAAAAAGGGACTAAATGGAATGCTGTAGAGTGAGGATGGGTGGGCGTGGCCATCCACGATTTCTGCTACCGGTTCGTGAACAACCCATTTCAAGAAAGCATTTGCTTTTACTTTTGTTAGCCATGAAATATTTCTTCAATTCATGGAGTGATTCTTTGTGGCCCTTTTTTCGCCCTCCCCGAGCCTCTGTGCTCACCTTTGCATCCAAAACGGGCTATGTGGGGACATCTGGGAAGAGCGGGATGAGGTGGGCAGGGCCAGCCACTAGTGGTATTTAGGGGTTCTCCGAACTGCATAGAATCTTAGCTAGAGGTTCTCCCAAACCCCTGCGAACCCCCAGCAGCTCACTCCTGACTAGGGATGACATGATAGCAGTGTTCCAGTATTTGAGGGGATGCCACAAGTAAGAGGGGGGGGGGGGTCAACACTCTAAAGTCAAGACAAGAAACAATGGATGGAAACTAGTCAAGGAGAGAAGCAACCTAGAACTAAGGAGAAATTTCCTGACAGTGAGAACGATTAATCAGTGGTACGACTGGCCTCCAGAAGTTGGGAATGCTCCAACACTGGAAGTTTTTAAGAAGAGGTTGGATAACCATTTGTCTGAAGTGGTATAGGGTTTCCTGCCTATGCAGGGGGTTGGACTAGAGGACCTCCAAGGTCCCTTTCAACTCTGTTTTTTCTGCTCTATGAGTCACAGTTCTTTGTGCGTTTATCCATGTGTGCATTTGCATTATTTTATATAAAAGAGCTTTCCAGGGCAGAAGCATCACCATCCTGTGTGCTGCCCAGAATTCTTCAGGAGCAAAGCAGGTTAGAAATACTATCATTTTTTTAAAAAACGATTCAAAAGGTTGAAAGTTCTCAAACGGCAGTCAACTATGCTGCCTCTCCAATTACAGAAAATGCAGAGAACTTACTTTTTGTAATCCTTCGTGCATATACGTTTCACCTCCTGGCTTAACATTCTGTAAATCTTCAATACCCCTCTGAATTTTTTGCCTAAAAATAAGGGGGAAAATCATGAAAAGGTTTCTTAAAATTACTGGCGTTAACTCAGTTCCTAGTAGCTTGGTAGATCTTTGGAGCAAACAAATAAGATACGGAGAAATCTGCAGACTTGATTTTGATTTTTGATTTTACTTTATTTGTATGCCGCCCTTTTCCCTGAGGGGACTCAGGGCGGCTCACAATTCAAGGGAGGGGAAAAACAGACAAGTTACAAACATGAAAACCATACACCGTTAAAAAAAACACAACAGTCATAGCATTCGAGTGGGGTTGCAAGTCTTTAGCCCCAGGCCTGTCGGAACAGCCAGGTTTTAAGGGCTATGCGGAAGGCCTGGAGGGTGGTAAGGGTACGAATCTCCACGGGGAGTTCGTTCCAGAGGGTCGGAGCAGCCACCGAGAAGGCCCTCCTCCGGGTAGTTGCCAGTCGACATTGGCCGGCTGATGGAATTCGGACTTCACATTTCCGAATCACGCTCTGTTTTATCCCTCTCTCCCACAATTGGAAAAGTAGACTAGAGGGGAGGGGGGGAAAGGGCGTTGGTACTTACCTGATACGCCTCTTCTCATAGTGGGGGGGGGAGTATCCAGCATGGGTTGACTTTATCCTCTCGTTGATTGGACTGAGTCATCAGAGCTCTTGGTATAAGCCTCTGGTCCACCAGGCTCCGCCCAGTTTGTAGACGAAGAACTCTATCCGACTCGTTGAACCATCCACTCCAGACCTTGTTAAGGTTTCTACTTTTTATTGAATCCTACTTTGGTCATGTTATTACAACCTACAACCTAGTAAATGTTACCCTACCATGACAGGGGGGGTCTGGATACTCCCCCCCCCACTATGAGAAGAGGCGTATCAGGTAAGTACCAACGCCCTTTCTCCATAGTGAGGGGGAGGAGTATCCAGCATGGGACGTACCAAAGCCAACGTCCCTAGGGTGGGTAATAAGTTGAAGACCCCTGGCCAAATTAAGCCTGGTGAGATGTCTCCCTTGCCCTGTGGACAGCCTGTAGTACCCTGCGCTCAAGCAAAGCCTCCACCGAGGCAAAGGTGTCCAGCTTGTAGTTCCTCACGAAGGGTGAGGAAGAAGACCCTGCGGCTGCCCTACATGTCTCCGCCAATGAGGCCTGTGTAGCCCAGGATGCCAAGGTGGCTGCACTTTGTGTGGAATGTGCTGTGATGGGGCTTGGTGCCTGCATGCCCTGGGATTGGTAGGCTGTAGCAATGCAGGTCCTCACCACCTGCCTATTGTGGTGGAAGTCACCTTTTTACCCAGAGACCACAGATGGTAGGAGACCAACCGGGCCTCGGACTTTCTTTTTGGGCAGGTTCTATCTAAGGTGTGCCACTTCTTCTCTAGGGGGTGAGCAGGGTCCAGACAGAAATTGGGCATGCCCAGGTCCTGTAATTTGTGGAAACATGAACCCACCTTAGGAATGAAAGAAGGGTCCAGCCGCGGCACCTCTCTGTCCTGGTGAAAGATGCATAGGTCGTCCTCCATGGACAGGCCCTGCAGCTGTGATGTCCGCCTGGCAGATTTGATGGCCACTAGGAGAACCACCTTAAGGGTTAAAAACTTTAGAGACATTGTTCGCAATGGTTCAAATGGGCCCCCTTAAAGCGTCCAGCCCTTTATGCAAGACCCAGGAGGGGCACCTGTGTATCCTGAGTGGTGTGAGGTTGGATGCCCCCTTCAGAAACTGACTTGCTAAAGGTTGTTGACTGAGTGCCTGGGCTCTACCCCATAGAAGCGCTGAGAAATGGCCGAGACTTGTCTCCTAAACGTGTTAGGGTCTAACCCCTTGTCCAGGCCTGCCTGAAGAAATCTGAGCACTAAGGGCTCTATCCCCCTGATGGAAGTCTTTCCTCCTTCAGGATGCTCCGCTCAACCACCAAGTGGTCAATTGGAGCCATAGGGGTTCCGGGTGTTCCAGTGACCCCTGCCTGAGGGAGAGCCTATCCTGAGGAATCCTCTGCACTCTGTCCCCCAATAGCGACTGAAGGTCTGCCAACCATGGTCTCCTGGGCCAATAGGGGGCAACCAGTACCAGCTCCGCCCCCTCCCACAGAATTTTTGGATGACCCTGGGAATCCGGGGCAAGGGTGAGTAAGCGTAGAGCAGTCCCCGAGGCCACGGGCCAGGAACCTTCCATCCTTCCAAGGTGGGCAAAATGAGGACCCGGATTGTTGTTGAGGGCGACATGCTGACTCTGCAAACCGCCCAGAGAGGCTGAAAGCCCTATGAAGCGGTAGATAAGTCTAACTGCTATTGCCCCTTCTGACCCCAGGCTTTGGTACCTGGCGTAAACCTTGGGAGCTGGGTGTTTGGGGGGGGGGTGGCAAATAGCTCGACTTCCGGGTGGCTGAGGTGGTCCATCGCCTCTCTGAAGATCACCGGGTGCAATCTCCACTCCGAGTTGTCCACTTCTGCCCGGCTGAGCCATTGGCTCTGATGTTGTGTCCCCCCCGCTATATGTTCCGCCCTTAAGGAGAGAACATTCCATACGGCCCACTGACCCGGCCTTTTGGCCTCCCTCATGAGGGCCTTCGACTTGGTCCCCCCGTCTGTTGAAGTGGGCCTTGGGTGCAATATTGTCTGTGGGGGGGTTCACTGTCCCTGCACTATCTGGTCTTCTAGGTGGGCGCCCCCCACCCTCCGAACAGGTTGGCACCTGTGGCTACCGTCATCCGGTCTGGCGTTCTGAAGAATTCGCCCTTGGTTATCGCCGGGGACGTCCACCCGATCAGTGAGCGTGGGACTATTGCCGGGAGAAGAACCCTGGCCTGGGAGTAGCTCCTGTGCCTTTGCTGGAATGGCAAGGGAACCCTTGTATGTCTCTGATGTAGAGACGGGCCCAAGGAATAATGCCAAAGGCTGAAACCCTGGTGCCTAACCATCTAGACCATGTGGCTAAAGGCACCCTGTCTCCCTTGATTACCTGGATGACTAGTCGTCTTAGCGAGCACTGTCTTTTGGGTGACAGGAATATCTTACCTGCCACTGAGTCTATCAGAGCCCCTAGGTGAATGAGCCTAGTGGAAGGGTAGAATTGGCTTTTAACCGGATTCCCCGAGAACCCGTGCTCCCTCAGGAATGGCAAGGTGATATCTAGATCCCCTAATGCCCCTTCAAAGGATGACTGTATGAGGAGGTCATCTAGGTGGCCTAGAATCCTAACTGGAATCTGCCTCCAGCTCGCTGCTAAGGCAGCCATTACCTTGGTGAAGTCTTGCGGGGAGGGATACCGGCCGAAGGGCAAGGCCTGGTTATGGGAGTGCTGCCCCAGGTAGCTGAACGTGAGAAACCTCCTGTAATCCCTAGTGATGGGAATGTGTAAATAGGCCTCTGTGGGGTCTATAAAAGTGCGGAAGTCTCCCTGTCTGATTCCCTCCAAGATGGAGTGGAGGGAATGTATTTTGAACCTCCTGTAACGATTGAAGCGGTCCCGCCACTTCAGATCCAGAATTGCCCTCCATCCCCGATGTCTTGGGGATTCCGAAAGGGATGGTGTAATGCCCTTGGCCCTGCTGTCTAGAGGCACTGGCTGGATGGCTCCATGTCCAGCAGGAGTTGTATAGCTGCATCAGTAATCTCCGTGCCGGGTTATTTGAAACCGGGCAGCTCTGGAAAAACCCCAGGGGTTTAGACAGGAGTTCCAGAGCCGGACTGTGCCTCATGGTGTTCTGAACCTATTTATCTGATGAGGCACGGTCGCAGCAGTCGGTGAAGTATGCCAACCGCCCCCCTAGGGGGGGGTGACTCGGTTCTGGCCTTAGTTTTTGCGGGAGGGGCATCCCCCCCGCCACATCCTCCGCTCCCTCGGAAGGGCCGCTTCTGCTGCCTGCCCCTCTGCTGCCTATCTTGGCATCTCTGCCTGCCGGAAGAGCCTCCTCGTAATGCCTGGCACCTGAGTACCCCGCCCCTGAACCCCTGAAGGGATCCTAACCCCAGAAGGAGGACCTGAAGTCTTGTCCCCGGGAACAGGGCCGTCTGGAGTAAGGCACCGTCCTGAACTGTCCTCTCTTAGGGGCTGTGGGGAGATACTTCCTCTAGTCCTTATTTTCGACCAGATAGGGGTCCAGAGCGGGTCCAAAAGGGACATCTCCTGTGAAAGGAGTGGATGCTAGGCGCCACCTGTGGTGAACCTCTGCCTGCCACTGTCTCAGCCACAGCAGCCTGCGAGATGCAACAGTGGAACAATTGCCCTGGAGGCAAGCCTGGGTGCAGACAATGAGGCATCTGCCACAGATTGGATGACCGCCCCCAGCTTATTGATGTCCTGGTGCGCTCTGACCTCGGTAATGGGGATGCGTTGTTGCAGCTCCTGCAGCCAGAGCAGAGGAGACCTGTTGAACAATGAGGCGGTGATGGCGGCCTTCACCGCCCAGGCGGCTGCCTGATGCCTCTTCGGAGGGTGAGGCCTGCCTTCCTGTCTTCCCACGTCAGAGCCTGCTCAGGTTCCCCTGGCAGAATCAGGGGTGTTGCAGAGCCAAAGCCGAGGCGCCCCTGGTGGGTGGGATAGCACCCCCTCCATGTCTTGATCCACATTGAAAAGACCTTGTCTGTGGATGTGAGCATGGGAATGGCCCCTTGGCACTTGACCGATTCAAGAAAGGCCCTGGGAGTTGGCACTGTGTCGGTCTCAATGGCCTGCTCCTCAAACCTGGTTTCTGCAGAAAACCCCCTGCTGCTGAGGCGGTGCCTCTGCTGCTCTGTTCCCAAGCCTGGCGGCTGCTTAACCCTTAAAAAGGAGTGATTAATATAACAAAGGCTGGAACAACCCGGTGAAGGTCAGCTTGGGGGGGGGGCAAGCCTATGTCATTGGATAGGTCATCCTCCCTGACTTCCCCCTCCTCACAATCCAGCTCACTCTCCTCCCATGATAAGGCTGAGGAACTAAGCTGTCCTTCCCCTGGGTTTCCAGCCCTTCAGGTATCCTAGGAGAGGATGCCACTGAGGCAGCATTTGAGGCTGCTGCAGCAATGTCAGGCATTGCTGGAAGCCCTTCATCATTATGTCTGAAAATTGGGGGCCCCTGTGGTGCTTGCTGGCTGGGGCCCCTTGCCTGTCTGGGGGGGGGGGGGTGGCAGAGGCTGATCTCAGGGAGGCAGCATGGGGGAGGGGGATTGCCACCTCTGAGGGAGACCCCAAGGACTAGGGGTGTCAAAGGGGATTCTTGCCTGCAAATGGTTGTCTCCCCTGCAGTCCCACCTGCTGTGGGGCCTCCAGGAGCCTTTCTTTCTTTCCCTGGCATGGGATGGATTTGAGGCCACTTGCCCTCTTGCAAATCTGTTCCAGTCTTTAATGCCTCCTCCTTTCTTATTTAGATGGCTTGGGAGGTTTGTGACTCCCCCCCCCCTGCTTTCAGCTCTGCCCTGGGGGAGAGGTGCTTCTTTTTGTCTCTGCCTTTCCTCCCCCCCCCCCGCCTGTTTCCAGCTCGGCGCTGGGGGAGAGGTGCTTCTTTTCGTCTCTGCCTTTCCTCCCCCCCCTTCTCTGGGCCGCCTGAGGGGTGGTCACTAACCTGGTGGGACTGCCGGCTGTTGTTGCCAGTACCTGTGTCCTGCCAGTCTCCTGTTGCCTCTGGGCGCCGCCATCTTGGAACACATGGTCCCTTATGGCTTCAAGATGGCGCCTTTGCCAGGAGATGAAGGCGCCCCTTTTGAATATTCTGGCTGGGCGGCTTGTGCTCCGAAGAGCTGCGCTGCTGCCGTTTTCTTCACTTCCCATGCCGCTGGAGTCCTTGCTTTGCCCGTGAGCCCCCTCCAATGAGGTGGGTCACGTACCAATGGGGCGGGCGCTCCGCGTTTGCAAGGCTCCCTTCCAGGGGGCGGGGGGGCTCCGCGCCGTCCTAGCCTGTCCCTTCTCACGATCCGCGGCTCTTGGGGAAGTCTCCGGCGCTGCTGGCGTCCTTGCAGCCGGGCGTGCCTGCCAGAGGCTTCTGCCCTCTGTCTCCTGCTCACCCGGCAAATTCCTGTCTGAGTGTTGCTTTTCTCACTCAGAAGCCTGGGCGGCGGGCTGCCCGCTGAGGGGCTTTTGGCCGATCCTTACAGTCCCGGGAGTTGCCAGCTCGCCTGGGATGCTGTAGGAGGGAGACACTGGAATTTTCCTTCCTTTTCTTTCTTGAATATCTTCGACCTGTTGGAGATCTAGGATGGTCAACTGTCCATTTGAGTGGACTGAGTCTAAAACTGGGCGGAGCCTGGTGGACCAGAGGCTTATACCAAGAGCTCTGATGACTCAGTCCAATCAACGAGAGGATAAAGTCAACCCATGCTGGATACTCCTCCCCCTCACTATGGAGAAAACCCCCCTTGCAGGAGCCATTTAAATCTGTACTCCCCGTTCTGGTTGCAGCCGAAGACATGCTGTGCGCTATAGATGGCAGCTGAACAAGTTACATAAAGTCAATGCAATCTGTTTAATCCAAAATATTTTACACTCGGCGTCTATTGAAAACAACCTGAAACTGATTATGTACGAATGCCGATTACCAAGCAGACGCTCTCCGGTTGCCAGGGGATGTCTGGCAGACTGTCCGCAGGCTCTGGCAGTTCTTCTGCCAAGAAACAAATGACAAATCAAGTTCCAGGGTTGCGTTCTTTTTTTCTTCCCCCCCCCCCCGAAACCAGATTTTGCAATGCGAAAAATAGCTCTCGTACAATCAGTTCAGTTTTATTTATCCAGCATAGAACGGAGACCTCCCCGCACTTTTTGACACCTGCAGCCCTACGCTTCAACTGTGGAGCCGAATGAGTACAAGGAAAAAACACAGTGGATTCCACGGGTAAAAAAAGAAAAGAAAAGAGGAGATTACCATCTGGGTTGTAATGCTCTGGAACAGGAGGAGGAGGAGGAGAAGGAAGAGCAGGAGGAGCAGTGGGACAAGGAAGAGGCAGAAGAGAGGGACGGGGAGGAAGAAGAGGAGGAGAGGGACAGGGAATGGAGGAGGAGCAGAGGGACAAGGAAGAGGCAGAAGAGAGGGACAGGAAGGAAGAAGAGGAGGAGAGGGACAGGGAATGGAGGAGGAGCAGAGGGACAAGGAAGAGGAGGAAAAGGAGACAGGGAGACGAGGAGGAGGAGAAGGGGAACAGGGAAGAAGAGGGATGAGAAGAGGGGGAAAGGAGGAAGAGCTGGAGGAGCAGGAGGAGGAGAGAGATAAGGAAGAGAAGAGGAAAAAGAGTAGAGAGAGACAAGGAGAGGAGGGGGAAGACAGGGAAAGGAGGAGGAGAGGGACAAGGAAGGAGGAAGAGGAGGAGAGGGAAAGGAGGAGCAGGAGGAGGAGGGGGACAAGGAAGAGAGGAGGAGGAGGAGAGAGAGAAAGAGACAGGGAGAGGATGAGAGGACAGGGAAAGGAGGAGGGAAAGGAGTTGGCGGAAAGAGACAAGGAAGAGAAGAGGAGGAAGAGAGGGACGGGGAGAAGAGGAGCAGGAGGGGAACAGGGAGGGAGAGCAGGAGGAGAACAGAGAAGGGAGGAGTAGGGGAGATCAGGGACAAGGAAGAGAAGAGGAGGGGAGAGAGACAGGGAGAGGATGAGAGGACAGGGAAAGAAGAAGAGCGGAGGACAGGGAAAAGAGGAGGAAGAGAGGGACAAGGAAGAGAAGAGGAGGAAGAGAGGAACAGGGAGAAGAGGAGGAGGGGAACAGGGAGGAAGAGGAGGAGGGGAACAGGGAGAGGAAGAGGGGGACAGAGAGGAGGAGGACAGGGAAAGGAGGGGGAGAAGGAGAAAGAGAACAGGGAAGGGGTGAGAAGGGGGGATAGGAAGAGGAGGTGGAGGAAGAGGAGAAGGAAGGAGACAGGGAAGGCAGGAGGAGGGGACATGGAAAGTAGGAGGAGAGGAAGAGGTGGAGAAGAAGAGGAGAAGGAGGAGGAAGGTGACAGCAGGAGGAGGAGGAAGGATGTGGTGGTGGTGAGGGAAGTGGGGGATCACCAACGGTGGCTGCTGTTTGAGTGAAGGAAATGAAGAAAGTGTAGAAGAAAAATAAAAGTTGCTTATCTTTGTTTAAACCAACCAATGAAGCTTAATCTTACAACACTCCTATTTTCTGGAGCGGAAGGCACACAGAGACTTCATAATGTGTTCTTTTCACTCATCTACATCAGTTTTCTTAACTCCAAGACTGAGCCTTTAGGCTGATGTTGAACACATGAACACTGACAATGTTTTGAACTACAAACCTTGGTTATTTCTCTTGTAATTTTTCTTATTTTGAGATACAAGTGTGGAATTGTATCATGATTGATAAGTTTCTCTAAATCTAAACAGACAAATGAGGAAAGATGTATATTTTCCAGAAGGCTATTTAGATTCTTCAGCAAAAAACGGTGCTTTTAAAGAAAAAAAACCAAGGTGGAAAAAGACGAGAGACCACACACACACACAAAAAAAAAAAAACCTTACAGGTAGATCAAAACTAACTTGAAATCAGAACTAAAGACAGGCAAGGAAGGTAAAGCTGAGAACGGCATGGGGTGAGACGCCAAATGTAACAAAAAGAACTTCTTTCAATATGTTCAAAATAAAAAAGACGAGAGAAAAATCAATAGGCCAGATGCTCAATAAACCCAGAAAACTATCGAAACAGAGAAAAAGTCAATCCCTACTTCCTTCTAGCAAGTGAAAATGGGTTTCATTGGGGAACTGGGAAAAAGAAGGTGAAGGGGATGCATTAAAACTTGCAAATGAAAAGGGAGAACTGAAAATATTCCAGAAAACATCAGGTTTCAACAAAAATAAGACACACACACACCCCGGATAATAAGCCCAATCGGGCTTTTGAGTGCATGCACTAAAATAAGCCCTCCCCAAAAATAAACCCTTCCCTAAAATATTTAACTGCATGCGCAGCAGAGACCGGCCATTTTCGGGGGGGGGAGATGCTCCACGCATCCCACTTGCACCTGCCAGTGGATGCCGCGCCCTCAAATCCTAGCTACCGCACCCCTTCTCTTACTGGCAGCTGCCAAAAGAGCAGCAGGCCCAGTGGCGCTAGGGCTGGTAAGAATGTGCCAGAAACAGTGGATGCTTCCTTTGCATTGAAAGTATGTTTTAATAAATGTGGGACATCTCCACTAAACCCGTGTCTAACAGTCCAGAGCAGTCCGTGTCTTAACAGTCTAGAGCAGCCCCTGTTTAATAGTCTAGAGCAGGGGTGTCAAACTCAAGGCCCGTGGGCCAGATACGACCCACAATGTGTTCGGATCTGGCCTGTGAGCACGGCCACCCTGGAAAATGTAAGGGGCCGACCCACTTCGTGTTGGCCCAGTTTACCCCGTAGGAAGAGGAAACATGCCAGCAGTTTGGGGAGTGACGTCAATCTGGCTATGCCCACCCAGTCAGCCACCCCAACTCTTCCCCTCACCCCCAAGGTCAACCACAGCCCTGATGCAGTCCTCAATGAAATTGAGTTTGACACAGGGATGGGCTACTGGGGATTCGCAGGGGTTCAGGAGAACCTCTAGCTAAGATTCTGTGCAGTTCGGAGAACCCCCAAATCTCACTTCTGGCTGGCCCCACCCACCCCGCCCCTCCCTGGAGTCCCCACGCAGCATGTTTTGGATGCAGGTAAGTGCTGGTCCCATGCAGCGGCTTGGGGAAGGGTGAAAAATAGGCCCACCAGAAGTTCGGGAAGGTCAGAAATGCACCCGTTTCCAGCCTCCAGAGCCTTCTCCCTCCCGGAGGCTCGAAAAAACCTCCGGAGCCCGGGAAAGGCAAAACTCCCCCCTACCTCCACCATGGTGCAAGAGGCCGAGTTGGCCACATCCACCATTGTCACACCCACCCAGCAACCGTGACCCAACAAATGCGCGTACAACAATAGTGCGCCGATAAAACCACAGCGAGAACACTGTGATGTCATAAACGCGCCCACAACGCGCCAACAAAAACGCGCCCACAAAAGCGCGATTTAAGTTAGGGTTAGGGTTAGGGTTATTACGTTGTTTTCGTATGGCGCGCTTTCGTCGGCACGCATTCGTCGGCGCGCTTCTGTGTGCATTCATCGGCGTGATTTCGACCTCGCAGTTTTCTCGCCGCGGTTTTGTCGGCAGGGTTTTGTCAAGCGCGCATTTGTCGGTGAAACCCCAGCAACCAGGCAGAGAACCCCGTGCTAAATTTTCTGAAGCCCACCCCTTGTTTGACACCCCTGGTCTAGAGGAAACTATAATGTATATTGCAATCGGTGGCAACATACAGCTTCAGCAGAACAGGGTAAAATATAATGAAATCTGTTATTTCCTGTTGCAGACATCCAGTCCAAATGGCAATGGGGAAAATAAAAATGATGAAACCATGTGCTGCAACGCCTTGACACTGAACCCAAGGGCTTACGGCACAGAGTTGTGAGGCCGCCGTGTATGTTTCTTCACCATCCGCTCTATGGTGGATGCTCGTTTCTGGACTCTTTCCTGAACACAAAACCTTTCTTCGTTGCCGCCGCCCGCCCACCCACCCACCCCTCGCTCAATTCTGAATCCTTTCTCCGTCGCTGGAAGTCATCGCGTACACATCCAAACATATTTAAACAATAAAAAGCAGACATTTGCACAGCGGAATAGGTGATGGTTTGCTACAGCGAAGGCAAACACCCAACTTCTGCAGAGCTCGGCTATCTTGTAATAACCCAACGAAATCTGGAAGGTTTGCGCAACCCGCTTAGCATCCGAGACCAAAGCAAAGGAAGACAATCCGTTGACGGCAACTTGGGAGGCTGCTTCACAGCTACAAATAGAACATCGCGGTGGAACATATGCAGCAGCATCTCACACCTCTGCCTTTCAAGCAATGCCGCATTTTTATCCCTCACAGTTTTCACGCTGCTTGTCTTCCTTCCAAGCCCCTACTTAATGCTCGTGGCGCCAAGTCCTTCGTTCTCGATGTCGGAACTGGAGAAGGAGGCACGTGGCTCTCTCCCAATTAATACGTTAGCAGCTCCCGCGAATGATTGGGTTTCACCACAAAACCGCGGTAGACTAAAGCGCGGTCGACGAAAGCGCGTACCTGACGTCATCACAGCGCGACGAAAACATCACGCTGTGAGCGGTAAAGTTAAAATTAACGCGAAAACCTTACCCTAACCCCCCCAAACCTAACCCTAAACCTAACCCTAAACCTAACCCTTAACCTAACCCTAAACCTAACTCTAAACCTAACCCTTAACCTAACACTAAACCTAACGCTAACCCTTAACCTAACCCTAAACCTAACCCTAACGCTTAACGTAACCCTAAACCTAACCCTAACCCTAACCCTAAACCTAAACCTAACCCTTACCTTTTCGTGAATCGGCTTGCTTTAAAAGCGCTTTTTAAAGCGCCCTTTTTTCTCCGCGGTGGTATTTGTCGCGCTGCTGATGACGTCAGGTACGCGCTTTAATCGGGCGCGCTTTAGTGGACCGCGGTTTTGTCGTGCCACGAATGATTCTACGTGACTCAGCATCTAGAGCAGTGGGGGCCTCCCCCTCCCCACAACCTTTTTGGCACCAGGGACCGGTTCTGTGGAGAGAGGATTTATCCGTGGACTGGAGAGGGCGTGGCTTCACGTACTGCCAGCACCCCGCGAATGGGGCGTTGTTCCCACCCAGCCAAACCAAGACAATTATCTACATCGCCAAAGCTAACCTACGCCATAGATGCCACAGGTGGTACGCGGAGCCATATCTGAGGGCAGATATGTCAGCTCCAGCACACTGGTCAGCTTATTTTCGGGGGAAGGCTTATTTTAGTGCATGCACTCAAACGCCCGATTGTGCTTATTATCCAGGGAGGTCTTATTTTTGGGAAAACGGGATAGCTTAACAGCTGCAGTGATTCATTTAACGAATGTTGCAAGAAAGGTTGTAAAATGGGGGGACGGGGAATCACTTGACAATTGTTGTGCTTAGCAGCGGGAAATTTTGGGTTCAATTGTGGTGGTAAATCCAGGATTACCTGTATATGAGTCTGAGCCAGAGGTATCTGACTTTAAATGCCCTTAAGGAGATACTCAAAATAGCAATTCAACATTCAACATTCGTATGTCAGGAAAACAGATAATCACTAAGAGGCCCTGAATTTGATCTAACACTACTTATCCAATTATTGCAACTGCATAAATCTAATTGCTGAAAATGTTCACAGTTCTGTTGCTTAAAAAAAAGTATTTAATGGCATTTAAAAACAGGCATTAGAAATTAAAAGGCGCTTGTTCCTGGGGAGGAAAGCTATGGCAAATCTAGGCAGCATACCAAAAAGCAGAGACTTCACCCTGCCAACAAAAGTCAAGGCTATGGTTTCCCCGGTTGCAATGGGTGACTGTGAAGGTTGGACCATAAGAAAGGCTGAGCGCCAAAGAATGGAGGCCTTTGAACTCTGGTGCTGGAGAAGACTCCTGCGAGTCCCTTGGACTGCAAGGCCATCAAACTGGTCAGTCCTAGAGGAGATCAACCCTGATCGCTCTTTAGAAGGCCAGATCCTGAAGAGGAAACTCAAAGACTTTGGCCACCTAATGAGAAGGAAGGACTCCCTGGAGAAGAACCTCATGCTGGGAACAATGGAGGGCAAAAGAAGCATAAGGGGACGGCAGAGAATGAGGTGGCTGGATGGAGTCACCCAAGCAGTTGGCATGAGCTTCAATGGACTCCAGAGGATAGCAGAGGACAGGAAGGCCTGGAGGAACGTGGTCCATGGGGTTGCAATGGGTCAGACACAACTGTGCAACTAACAATAATAAAAACAGTCAATGCCCATATTTACTCACCTATCTTGTGTGAGTGGCAGAATCACAGTTGCTTGCATGGAAAACACGATGAAGGATATTCTCATTCGAGGGCTTTTAAAGAGGAGGAAGAGAAAGAAAAACATTAAATTCAGCCATGTAAGCCAGAACATTTCAAGGATTCTTTCCTTTGACCACACAGAGAATTATCTAGTATCTGTTGGTTGGTAATTCTATATTTCACCAATCCTGAAAGCAGAATGTATATACTGCTCTCTAAGTTTAGTCATTCATTTGCAGACATTTCAATATATCAACCGATAATGTTACCTAATTGGGTACTGAAGTGCCTGTAAGGAAGCAGTTCAGAGGTTGCACAGTTCAGTCCTGAGTTACAGATATTGTCTTATATTGGATCTGATTCAGTGGTGAAATTCAAATCTTTTTACTAACGGTTCTGTGGGCGTGGTTTGGTGGGCGTGGCGTGGCTTGGTGGGCGTGGCGTGGCTTGGTGGGCGTGGTTTGGTGTAAATAAAGAAATAAAGAATAAATAAAATTTATTCTTGCACACAGCCCTCCCAAGCTCCGTTTTCACTGGCAGAGGGTTGCAGGAGGCTGTTGCAGCAGAAAACAGAGCTCGGGAGCCTGTTTTCGTTGACGGAGTGCTCGGGCCACCACAGGCACCCCCGACACGAATTATGTCAAGCTGGCCATGCCAACCCAGCCCACCAAGGTCAAATACGACCCTGATGCAGCCTTCAGTGAAATCGAGTTTGACACCCCTGGACTAGGGTCTCAACATTCATGCTAACCAGAACTGGGCACAGTATTCCAAGCGGGGTCTTACCAGTGCTGATCTTTAATCTCGCCATAAATAGCAATAGCACTTAAGACTTACTGTATATACCGCTTTACAGTGCTTTTACAGCCCTCTCTAAGCGGTTTACACAGTCAGCTTAGAGTCAGAGTCAGACCCACCTTGGAAGGATGGAAGGCTGAGTCAATCTTGAGGCAGTCAGGATCGAACTGCTGGCAGTAGGCAGACTTAAACTGCAATACTGCCTTCTAACTACTGTGCCACCAGGAGGGAGAGTGAGAAAGGGAATTAAGAGAGAGAGGAAGGAAGGAAGGAAGGAAGGAAGGAAGGAAGGAAGGAAGGAAGGAAGGAAGGAAGGAAGGAAGGAAGGAAGGAAGGAAGGAAGGAAGGAAGGAACAGCAATAGCACTTAGACTTATATACCGCTTCACAGAGCTTTTACAGCCCTCTCTAAGTGGTTTACAGAGTCAGCCTCTTTCCCCCAACAATCTGGGTCCTCATTTTACCCACCCCGGAAGGATGGAAGGTTGAGTCAAACTTGAGGCGGTCAGAATTGAACTGCCAAATTGCTGGCAGCCGGTGATTAGCAAGAAGTAGCCTGCATGCTAACCACTGCGCCACCGCAGCTCTTAGGCCTCAACTGACAACTATTCATTTAGTTTGAAGTCACAACAGCACTCAAAAAAGTGATTTACAACTGGTCCCGACACCTACAAGTGCTGCAGCATCCCTATGATTGCACCGTCCAAATTCAATCACTTGGCAACCGATCAACATGTACCCATGATAGCTCCACCATCCTGGGGTCATGCGATCCCAAGTTGTGACTTTCCCAACCTTTACTTTTCACAAAGTAAAGTCAACGGGAAGCCTTAACAACCTCAATAATTCACTTAACGACCATGGCAAACAAGGTTGCTGAGTGAATCCCAGTTGTAAAGATTGTGGGGCTTGAGTGGGTCTCATTTAACAACCCTCTTGCTTAGCGACAGAAATCCTGGTCTCAATTCTGGTTGCGAGTCCTCGGCTACCTACATATTGTTTCTCCTTATGTAAAACACAAATAAATCAATTCAGCGGAGAGATCTTTTCCCTATAAAGGATCATCTCAGAGCTGTCTTCGTACAGTGCCTAGGTCCTACAATTGGCATGAGAGTATAAGGTCATTTTACAGCCCAGGCAGATCCAGAAGGACCCCGTCAAGGATTGGCCCCCCAAGTTGTCGCGAAAAATGAAGGAGGGGCTGTTATCACACAAAGCGGGCTGCTTTGTCTCAGCTAGCGTGGCACAACAAAACCGCGAAGCCCTTATCCGCGGAGATATAAGCGCGTCGCTAAAGCTGCGACATCATCACCGCGCGTCATCACCGCCGCGACAACAGCGCGGCAACAGAAGGGCGCTTTAAAACGGCGCCGCGGCAGAAAGCCGATTTCAATTAAGGTAAGGGTTAGGATTAGGTTTAGGGGTTTGTTTTAGAGTTAGGTTTAGGGTTAGGTTTAGGGTTAGGTTTAGGGTTAGGGTTAGGTTTAGGGTTAGGGTTAGGTTTAGGGTTAGGTTTAGGGTTAGGTTTAGGGTACTGAGTGCTTGGGAATGCACGGATTTGCCCTCCGCGATTATGTCATCGCGGTAGGGTCGCGTTTTTCCTTAGCGTTTCGAACGGCGTGAATTAGTCTTCACGCTTATGACTCCGCGGATAAGGGCTTCGCGGATTTGTGGTGGAACCTTCAGCTAGTTATCATTTAATCTGAGGTCTAGAATTGTATTTACAAAAAAAAAGTGAAGAGATCCCTACAGATGAGAATGTGATTAAGAAAATATTACAAGGTGCAGAAATGAACAGATTAACCCTTGCAATTAAAGGAAAGGAAGAATCACCTGACTATTAGAGTACATGGAGGTTATTTTATCAATGGTTGGAGAATAAATATGAAAATTAGAAATGAAAGCAGAGGAGTGAAATACATGACTTAGGGCCAGTGTACACATGGCTTAGGGCCAGTGTGCCTCCGAGACCGCCTACTGCCACATACCTCCCTGCGGCCGGTAAGATCCCACAGATTGGGCCTCCTTCAGATGCCGTCAGCCAGACAGTGTCGGCTGGCGGGGTTCCACCACAAAACCGCGTTCGACTAAAGCGCGCTCGATGAAACCGCGTAGCTGACGTCATGAACAGGGCGACAACAGCGCGGAGACAGAAGCACGCTGTAAACGCTAAACCTAAAATTAACCCCTAAACCTAAACCTAACCCCTGTAAACCTAATCCTAAACCTAACCCTAAACCTAACCCTTAACCTAACCCTAAACCTAATCCTAACCCTTAACCTAACCCTAAACCTAACCCTAACCCTTAACCTAACCCTAAACCTAACCCTAACCCTAACCCTTAACCTAACCCTAAAAGTAACCCTAAACCTAACCCTTACCTTAAGTTGAATCGGCTTGCTTTCAAAGCGCTATTTAAAGCGCCCTTCTTTCTCCGCGCTCGCTGTTGTCGCCCTGTTGATGACGTCAGCGACGCGGTTTAATCGGGCGCGGCTTAGTCGAGCGCGGTTTTGTCATGCCACAGGCTGGCAGGCCCCTGGAGGAGAGCCTTCTCTGTGGCTGCTCCGACTTTTTTGGAATCAGCTACCCCCAGAGATCCGGACCATACCCACTCTCATGGCCTTCAGGAAGGCTGTTAAAACCTGGCTGTTCCGGCAGGCCTGGGGTTGTTGACCTCATTGTTGAGGTTCAGCCCCGATTAGAATGAATGCATGTTGGGTTTTTGATTTTAAACTGTCTTTTTTTTTTCTTATTTCTTTTTCTCTCTCTTTTTTTCTTCTTTTGTAAGCCGCCCGGAGTCCTTCGGGATTTGGGCGGCATATAAATTTTAATAATAAATAAATAAATAAAATAAAAATAAATAAAGTCTATTGATAAAGTTAAATAAGTCAAGAAAGGGATTGTTATAATAGTATGTTATGTATTGGTTTTAAGAATAGAAAAAAATAATAATGAATATGGCTGTAATTTTAATTATTATCGCACAAAATATTTGTACCCAGATGACACGCTGTTTAATGAAAGATGGTATGTGTGTATTAAAATAAAATAAAAAAATTATTTAAAAAATGTAAAAAAATTATTTAATCCCAGGGAGCCATCTCAAGCATATTCCTCAGTTGATTTTTCTTTGTCTAAAGATAGATCCCATCATTGTCAAATACTTATTTTTTTTACCCTTTTGTGTGTCTGTATTTTTTTTTTTTAATCCCACCATCAAGGAATCCCATTCGGGGAGAAATTCGTAAGCATATTATTATTATTATTATTTAAAATATCCTCACCACACGTTTGAAGCTCTTGGGGGAAAAAAAACCGAACGTGTGTTATGTAGTAACTGCAGGCCTTCATCGTTCAGGCCCAGAAAAAGGGGAGGAAAAAATAAAAAAATTGGGGAACAGATGTACAACCATCACTTGGAGTGATCTAATTCTTATAGTGAAACCTGCCCAGAATTTTTACCATATGCTGCACTGAACAGCATTTGTCAACCCTGAAACTTTCCTCTTTTTCTCTTCGGAAAGAAAAGGAGTGTGTGTGGGGAGGGGGGGGGGAGAACAAGGACAAAATCTCAAAAGCTGTTCAGAACGATTCCACCAAATCCTTTTTTTTCGTCCCAGGCGGTTCAGAAATAAAAGGGTGGAGTTCTTCTCGAAATCAAGAGTGACCAAAAGACTCAGGAATGGGCAAATCAGATCATTTTTTTGGAAGGAACAGCCATCTCTGTTGCCAGTAACTGAAATTCCAGATCTCGTGACCTCTGCCAATTTATTAACTTACATTGTCCCAGGGAAGAGAAACCAATCGGATTTCTTTCCTTATTCTATAGAGGCTTTGTGTTCTGCCCTACGAAAATAGATGCGCTGCAATTAAGAGCCCCTCTTCCACATGGTTTTGCACCAGCTGGCCAAACACAATTGACTAACTGTACTGCATTTTCCATAGGAAACAATTAAGTGTGGCAATGTCTACACAATTGCTTCCAGGACTCAAAGGGTCCTGTGTTTAGCTAGAACCTCAGCATCATCTACACTTCTAAAGTAATCTTGTTCTTGTCTGAGGAGTACCATGATCAAAACCATGCTGCCATTGTAAGGCAGATGTTGCGTACATCTGTGTAATGTCCTTGGAAAGAAGTCAGAAAACTGTAGATAAATGTCTGGTGTCCCACAGCTGCTTCCCTTGAAAATGCACGAAAAGGTGTGATTGTATTGTTGGAAGAAATGTCCACCTGGGTTCAGTTCCACGTGGGGAGAAAGACACTGGAAATATGGCGACTGGTTGGAAAGATGAGAGAGAGGGGGGGGTAGATTTATATCCTCTGTTGAGCTTTGAATTTGAGCTTGTGTTTTCTGCACCTAATAACGGCAGCAAGACCGTTGGTGGCGCAATACTGGAAGAAGGAAGACTTGCCTACAACTCAAGAATGGACATTGAAAGTTACAAACTTAGCCGAGATGGCTAAAATATCGGCATATCTTAAAGATCACTCAAATGAGAGATATAAACGAGACTGGAAAAAATGGATTGACTATATACAAAATAAATACGGGACCAAGAAATTCCAGTTAGCCTATGCTTAAGATCAGAAATGATTTAAATTGTTTAAAGTTAGTTCAGCAAGAAGAAGCTAAGGTAATTTCTTTATTTCTTTTTTCTCAATAGATTTTAGACTGTGTTTGTTAAAAATCCATACCGTGTACGTGTTTTGGGAAGTCGGGGGGGGGAGGAGGAGGGGGGTTGGGGGGGAGGGAGGGAGGGGCATACAAAAAAAATTGTACTTCAATGTTTTACTGATTGAGAAATGATGAAATATTTGTGTTTTAAAAGAAATAAAACTTTTGTACAACAAGAAATATATATATTAAAAAAAACGAATTTGAGCTTGTGTTCTGATTGATTGTTGTCAGACTCCCATGGGGCCATGCAGGAGTAACTTTGTAGGTTATCTTTTGAGTCCGGGCATGGTTGACTCTTGCTGGGTGTTGATGTAATTAAAGGGCTTTGGACAATTCCTATTATGACTCTGCCTGAAGGAGGCAGAATACACTGGCTCAGGCCTTAATGGTCCGTTGACAAAGGTGGGGATGAGTTTCTGCCTCCCTTTTAGAGGGAAATATTCTGCCCTTTGAATATTTCCTAAAATATTTCATTTTTCTAGGAGAGGGGTGGGTGCTAACTTCCTACAGTATAATGAGAAAGAGGGGGGAAAGAGGGAAGAAAAACTAGGTTACCAAAATGGATATCCTGTTTTTTTTGTTCTTTTTTCACCACAGGACTGATTTAGAACAGCTCCTTTCTGCATTCTAATAAATAGTACTTTTTATCTTAATAGATTTTAAATCTTTTCCCACCCCTCCTTTTTTTATTTTTCATTTTTATACCTTTTGGTCAGAATTACATTTGGTATCCTATCACACAGGCTCAAGCACCACTCTTAATGGCCATTTCTGGAGATATTCTTAGCAAGTGTTGGAAATCTTATCTAAGCATCTTCCAGCTTCTTTTTTCAACTTGACCCAACAAAACATATGCTCTTATGTTGTTAAGAGCAAGCCAGATCTCGTTTCGAACTCATTTGCAACCTTATGAAACTATTCGTAGTCTCCAGGGAAAACAGGAAATTAAGAGAAAATAGTTACCAGGAAAAAAGGAAATATGGTTCCTTCTAACTCTTTCGACAACTTACCTCACAAATCTTTCCGTCAGCTGCTTCACAAATTCAACAATTTCTGTCCAGTGTTCTTTTACGCTCCCTGATCTACCAAAAAAAAACAAAAAACAGTGCCAATAATCAGTCAAATTTCTTTTTTTTTCCCTAGAAATTTTTTTTATTTTCCATTTTCATAGCATATAATCACATGTAAACTATTACATAGTCAATATCATGTTGTATTATTAAGTAATTACATCAATTTATCTTACCATCAATTACCAAAGGGAAAAAAAACCAGTTATTGGTTCTTCTACTCTCCATACACCATATTTATACCTTATCCGACACTTTCTTCCCCCTTTCTCCTCCTCCTTTCTACATCCTTTCTTCCCTCCATCATTTTCTACTCTACTTCCTCTTCCTTTCTCCTTCTCCTCTCTCCTTACCACTCCTCCTTATATACTTCATCTTCCCCCTTCCCCCTCTCTCCTATCCCTCTCTTCCTATCTTCTCTCCTCTACTTCCGACTCTTCTACATCCTTTCTTCCCTCCATCATTTTCTACTCTACTTCCCTTTCCTTTCTCCTTCTCCTCTCTCCCCTTACCATTCCTCCTTATACACCTCATCTTCCCCCTTCACCCTCTCTCCTGTCCCTCTCTTCCTATCTTTCTTCTCTCCTCTGCTTCCCACTCTTCCTCTAATTCACTTGGTGCATTTCAGCTTCTGAGAAAACTCCCTTTTGTGTTGATGGTATTTATAATTCCATTTCAATATACATAAAAAAGAAAAAAATAGCAGTATACATGTACACTCATAATACCTTAAAATCCAACACCCCTCCTCCAACTTAGTAAACTCCGCTCCCTCCCACCCTCCCCCCAATCAGTCAGTCAAATTTCTTAAAATACTTGTTTGAAACACTGTTTTCATGAAGGATTCAGACTTTCCTGCCACAGGTAGTTTCTGACTTATGACCTATCATTTAGTGACGGTTTTGGAGTTACAACAGACCTCCTCAAGGCTACCTACAGCCCAGATTCCAAGTTCCAGGAGACACACACACAAACACACACACACACACACACATTTTATACCTACCGCCAATTTTTGTATCTCTGTTAGTAGTAAAATTTTCTAAGCGCCCACCGGTTCCACAGTACAGTAATGGTGATTTGTAAAGTAGGGAAGTAACTTTACTTTATAAAATTTATAAAGCAGAGTTACAGCAAACCCCTACCGCCCACCATGAAAGCTGGAACGCCCACTAGTGGGTGGTAGGGACCAGGTTGACTACCACTGATCTAGATGATGGAATTAATTAGTAAAATGTTAATATGACACAAAGGCTGAGAGTTTTGGTCAACACTTGGAAGACTGAATTGGGAGGAGCAAGACAGGGAAAAATATGGCATGACATTAGCAAGAAAGGAATGTAGAAGACACATGCGGAATGAAATTCCGTGACTTGGAAACATCTAAGATGGACTTGGGTTGAGTGAGTCATTGACAGCAAGCTGGGTAAAGAGCCGAGGTGGCGCAGTGGTTAAATGCAGCACTGCAGGCTACTTCAACTGACTGCAGTTCTGCAGTTTGGCTGTTCAAACCTCACCGGCTCAGGGTTGACTCAGCCTTTCATCCTTCCGAGGTGGGTAAAATGAGAACCCGGATTGTTGTTGGGGGCAATATGCTGACTCTGTAAGCCGCTTAGAGAGGGCTGAAAGCCCTATGAAGCGGTATATAAGTCTAACTGCTATTGCTATTGCTATGATTTAGTAATGTGGGTCAGGCTAACCTAGTTATGAGCTTTGATACCATCTTTGATACAAAACCAAAGATGGTATCGACGACGCAAGAAGTCATTATCTATCGTTATTTATCACACAGGTAGGATCACACCTTATTTGGAGCACTGCTTTTTCAGAAGAACATTGACAGATTAAAGAGGCTGCAAAGAAAGACAGTAAAGATTGGGATCGCGGTGCCAGATGAAGGAATTTGGGATCCTGAAGGAAACAAGAGGTAAGGAGGCATAAAGTACATAGAGAGAAGCTACAAGGATTGTGTTCACAAGAACTATTGCTCCATGTCCACAAAAAAACAAGACCCAAAATAATGGATATAAATTATACTAACCTAATTTTATTTTTTTCTTAAAAATCAGAGGTTGTTTTGTTTAAATCATCCTTGGCAACTTTTAAGACTTAAGGACTTCAACTTCCAGAATTCCTCAGCCAGCATGGCTGGCTAGGGAATTCTGGGAGTTGAAGTCCACAAGTCTCAAAGTTGCCCAGGTTTGAGACATCTGTTTTAAATTGAAAACTTTTTAAAAAGTTTTTGTTTTTTTACAGATCAACTAGACACAAGGACAGTTTTTTTCCCCTAATTCCATCACTCTGCTAAACAACTAATTCCCACAACACTGTCAGATTATTTACTAAGACTGCATTACTATTATTTTTCTCATCCTTCTTAGCACCTCTCTTCCCACTTGTGATTATTACCATGTTGCTTGTATCTTTACAATTTATATTGTTTTATGTGTTTCCTAGTATAATTTTAATGCTTATTAGCAACCTACGACTATCACTAAGTGTTGTAACTTACGATTCTTGATGATTGTGTTCTATTTTATTTTTCTTTATGTACACTGAGAGCATATGCACCAAAGACAAATTCCTTGTATGTCAAATCACACTTGGCCATCAAAGAATTCAATTCTATTCTATCCTATCCATCATCTAATTTCTATTCTATTCTATCCACCATCTAATTTCTATTCTATTCTATTCTATCCATCATCTAATTTCTATTCTATTCTATCCATCATCTAATTTCTATTCAATTCTATTCTATCCATCATCTAATTTCATTTCTATTCTATTCTATCCTATCCATCATTTAATTTCTATTCTATTCTATCCATCATCTAATTTCTATTCTATTCTATCTAATTTCTATTCTATTCTATTCTATCCTATCCTATCCATCATCTAATTTCTATTCTATTCTATTCTATTCTATTCTATTCTAGCCAAATAACTCCCAGGGGTTTCATTTGGATGTTAAAGAGGAAGTGTGAACTAAGGCTGAAAACAACCCCAAGAAAGGATTCCCCAGTCTAATTTCTCCCCCCACTCGTTAAAATGATTGACATCACTTGCTTGGGAAAGAATGGGCCTATTGAAAATAATGCCTCCAGTTCTTGTAATGGCCCAGAAAGATACTCTAGCATTGAACACCATGGAGAAAAGAAGTAAAACCAAGAAGGCTGCATTCCTTCCACCAGTTTCCCAAATAGGTTACCCACAAAAACCAGCAGTGCTATTTCCGCTCCACGCTCAGTGCGAATGCCTTTCAATAGAAAGGCACAACTCACTACGGAACAACAATCATTGCAGGACAATACAACAATTTTCTTTAGCGGATTAAAATAATTTTTTAATAAAAACATTTGAATTTTTTGTCATTCGCGTTTCATTTTGATCCTCCTTTTGTTGTGTCCTTTCTCCAATGATTCTATTTCACCCCTTCTTCAATATTATGTAACTTTCATTGTGTGGCAAGTTGGCCATGGCCAATTCATGGCACGACAAAACCGCGCTCGACTAAAGCGCGCCCGATTAAACCGCGTCGCTGACGTCATCAGCAGGGCGACAACAGCGAGCGCGGAGAAAGAAGGGTGCTTTAAATAGCGCTTTGAAAGCAAGCCGATTCAAGTTAAGGTAAGGGTTAGGTTTAGGGTTAGGTTTAGGTTTAGGTTTAGGATTAGGTTTAGGGGGGTTAGGTTTAGGTTTAGAGGTTAATTTTAGGTTTAGCGTTTACAGCGTGCTTTTTTCTCCACGCTGTTGTTGCGCTGTGATGACGTCAGCTACGCGGTTTCGTTGTGCGCGCTTTAGTCGAACGCGGTTTTGTGCTGGAACCGGCCAATTGACCCATGGCAATTTGGCCACAGCACGTTGCCCGAGGCGAGTTGTTCGTGGCGAATTCGCCACTGTGAGTTGGCCATAGTGAATTGTCCTACGCCCGATTTTATGGTTTTTTTTTTAAACTCGTACAGTTTTTATTAGTTGACAATATAACCTACAAAGAGATTATACAAAATCAAATATTAGGGAAATTAGGAAAGGAAAAAAGGGAAATGAATGGTGAAGGAAAGGAAAAAGAAACAAAAAGGCATTAACTTCGGACTCCTTTGGTGCAGTAAAATAAGGCATTAAGTTATAGCAATAGCAATAGCAATAGCAGTTAGACTTATATACCGCTTCATAGGGCTTTCAGCCCTCTCTAAGCGGTTTACAGAGTCAGCAATCCAGGTCCTCATTTCACCTACCTCGGAAGGATGGAAGGCTGAGTTAATCTTGAGCCGGTGAGATTAGAACCGCTGAACTGCAGATAACAGTCAGCTGTAGTGGCCTGCAGTACTGCACCCTAACCACTGCACCACCTCTACCCTCAACTTTGTACTTTTTCATAATAATAGAAACCAGCGATTTCTGTAACAACAAGAAATGTCTTCTTTCCTAGACCCAGTAATGAGATTCAATTTTTTTTACTACCGGTTCTGTGGCCGTGGCTTGGTAGGCGTGGCAGGGGAAGGATACTGTAAAATCTGCATTCCCTCCCCACTCCAGAGGAAGGTTACTACAAAAACCCCATTTCCTCCCAATCAGCTGGGATTCGGGAGGCAGAGAATAGATGGCCAGTCAGAGGTGGCATTTGCCGGTTCTCCGGACTACTCAAAATTTCCACTACCGATTCTCCAGAAACTGTCAGAATCTGCTAAGTTTCACCCTCGATCCACCCACCCCTTCCCATCTTCCCATCTAAGGAGCCAAGGTGGCGCAAGTGGTTAAATGCAGCACTGCAGGCTACTTCAGCTGACTGCAGTTCTGCAGTTCGGCTGTTCAAACCTCACCAGCTCAGGGTTGACTCAGCCTTCCATCCTTCCGAGGTGGGTAAAATGAGGACCCGGATTGTTGTTGGGGGGCGATATGCTGACTCTGTAAACCGCTTAGAGAGGGCTGAAAGCCCTATGAAGTGGTATATAAGTGTAACTGCTATTGCTATTGCTATCTTCCCGTGGGATGGCCAAAGAACTGGGAAAGGCATGGACCTAAATCATAAATGGTGGGATTTAGGCTAGAAAATTCCCCCATCCATTTCATCTGAATCCACAAAACAAAACAAATTCCTATTTACATTACGAGTCACCTTTTCACGCTATGTACAAGCCAGTGGTGGGTTTCAAAAATTGTTCAAACCTACTTTGTGGGTGTGGCCTCCTTTGTGGGAGTGGCTTGCCGCCCATGTGACCAGATGAGAGTGGCTTGCCGCCCATTTGACCGGATATGAAGATACCGACGACACTTGTCAGAACCACCTTAAACTACCTCACACACAGCACTGGCATGCATAAGAATATGATGTAAACTTGTTTTTCAAAAGGCATCTTTGGTTTGCGTTAAAACAACTTCAACACACGCAATGTTCTGATTGCACCACAAACACAGTAGTCATCCTTACCTTTCACAGAGGCACTGAGTTTTATAAATATGAGCATGATAGTGTAGAATAATCATATCCAAGGACCAGTGGTGGATTTCAAAAAATTTTGGAAGCTCTTCTGTAGGTGTGGCCTGCTTTCCAGGTCCACTGGTGGAACCTCTTCTAACCAGTTCAGTAGATTTGACGAACCGGTTCTACCGAATAGGTGCGAACTGGTAGGAACCCACCTCTGGTACAAGCAATGGCTGTCCTCACTGTATCTTTCTCTCACTTGTTTCATTATTACTTGGGCTGAGTTTCAAAATCCCCCTTTGGCAATGCAAGCCTCAACCCAAAAATAAACCACAACCACTTTCATACTCGCAGGTGATCAAAAGATGAAAACTGTCTAAAACTATTGTTAAAACTATTGTTATGCAGAGAAGAGCAACAAAGATGATTAGGGGACTGGAGACTAAAACATACGAAGAACGAAGAACGGTTGCAGGAACTGGGCATGTCTAGTTGAATGAAAAGAAGGACTAGGGGAGACATGATAGCAGTGTTCGAATATCTCAGGGGTTGCCACAAAGAAGAGGGAGTCAAGATATTCTCCAAAGCACCTGAGAGTAGAACAAGAAACAATGGGTGGAAACTAATCAAGGAGAGAAGCAACTTAGAACTGAGGAGAAATTTCCTGACAGTGAGAACAATTAATCAGTGGAACAACTTGTCTCCAGAAGTTGTGAATGCCCCAACACTGGAAGACTTTAAGAAGAGATTGGATAACCATTTGTCTGAAATAGTATAAGGTTTCCTGCCTAGGCAGGGGGTTGGACTAGAAGACCTCCAAGGTCCCTTCCAACTCTGCTATTGTATTGTATTGTATCTCACAGTGATGTTGCCAGAAAGGATGATGGCTTCTATGTACCTTGTGTGCTTGCTGGCTTTTTTAGATTGAGAAAGAAACTTTGCTTTAGAACAGGGGTCTCAAACTCAAGGCCCATGGGCCGGATCTGGCCTTTGTTGTGGTGGTGGTTGTTAGTTGCGAAGTCGTGTCCGACCCATCACGATCCCATGGACAACGTTCCTCCAGGCCTTCCTATCAGGGGTGGGTTCCAGCAGAGACTACTACCGGTAGTAGCTCAGGAGAGCTCACTCAGAAGTGATGGGAATTGTTTTATCGATGGTTAGAGACTCAATATAAGAATTAGAGGTAAAAGTGGTGGTGTAAAATATAGAAAATGCATCAAGAGAGTTAATATAATTAATAGAGTTAAATAAATCAAGAAGAGGATTATTACAGTATTAGACATTTAAGCTACAGGTGTTAAGCTAGGAATAGAACGATTTGTAAACTTGAATTTTCATTGCACAAAGTATTTTGCACCCAGATGACACACTGTTCCATGGAAGACGGGTTGTTTATACCAAAGTAAAATAAAAACTTATTTAAAGAAAAAGAAAAAGAAAGGAAGATGGTCAACCTCACTTAACCCATGTCTCGCTTAAGGACAGAACTTTGGGGCTCAACTGCAGGGTCGTACATTCAGGGCAGCAGAATTTTGTTTCCCCCCCCCCTCCTCGTTCAATACAAAAAAGCACCAATGAACCTCTGCCAGCTTTCCTCTTATCCTTTGCACAACTTTTTTACACGACTGCAACCGCGCTTCACCCCAGGGCGCCTCTTCTCCAGTTCAGACTAGGGAGAGCATTAAAAAAAGAGGGGAGGGGGATGCAGGGTCTCCCCTGGAACAGCTGCGCGCGCGCACACACACACAACACACACACACAACACACACACAAACAGACAATGCCAGGGAAAACTTGCACGGGGAAGTTTTGTTTTCTCTCCCACCGGATCGCCGCGGGATACAACGTTGCCCCGCGGGTCGAGAGGCGGGCAAGGGGGGATGGCGGGACCCCCGGCCTGCTCCCCTCGCTTTGACTCACTTGTCCAGCACGAAGTAGAGGTCGAAAGCGGCCCCGCAAGAGGGTTCCTCTTGACCCAGGCTCGGCGGCGGCCGCGGCAGAAGAACGAGCAGAATGCCGACCAACCCTATCGGGCCCAGCCGAGCCATGGAGCCGCCGATGAGGAGGAGGAGGAGGAGGATCTGCAGCCCCGGGCAGGGAATCCTTTGGCTTGCGAAGCGGGAGAGGGCGGCCGAGCGAGCGGAGGGAAAGTCCCGTTGGAGCCGAGAAAAGGAGTGGGGAAAAACCTGGATTGGAAGGCTCGCTCGGGCTGCTCCTGGTGCCGCTTTGGCCGGCGGTTTTGGCTGCCCTTCTACCCCGGAGAGAGTCCGCGGCGGTTCGTTGAAGCTTCTGCAAAGCAAAGCGGAGCAACTTCTGCGCGGCTTTGTCCACGCCTTCGGGGGCTGGACTCTTCCCTCGCGTTTTTTTTTTCCCCTTCCTCTCTTTTCTTTTTTTTCCTCCCTCTTTTGGCGCTGCTGCGCTCAACTCGCTTCCGACGACCCAGCGGCCCGTTGAGATAGCAATAGCAATAGCAGTTAGACTTATATACCGCTTCATAGGGCTTTCAGCCCTCTCTAAGCGGTTTACAGAGTCAGCATATTGCCCCCAACAACAATCTGGGGGCTTCCCAACTTTTTCCTTCTGCAGGAGTGAAAACCCACGCTTTCTCCTAAGGGGGGGGGGGGATGAAATAGCCTGGGAAATATTGAAAAGGCAGAAATATTATATGTCCCTGGATCAGAAATGGAGCAACACGGTGTGTGTTTTTTTTCCGGCAGGAAGCAGACTCACTCTTAATAGCCTCCCCCTTTGTCAATGGGCCATTTAAAAAGAATGAGCCGGTCTATTCTACATAACAAAGACCTCCCCCCTTCAGCTCCAGGGCGATGGGATTAAGGCGTGATAGTGTTAGCCCTTTACCCATCTCACCACAGGGCACCTGGGAAGAAGCAAGGCTCAACCAAGCTTGGATTCAAAGCACAGCCTAGAGAGTTGCCCCTGCATGGTCCCCACGGGAGTCTGACAACCAATCAGAATACAAGATCAAGATCAAAGGCCAGAGTGGGCATAAAACCAGGGACTTTCAGCACCTCTGCCCCTTTTTCTTCTTCACCCAACATCTGGAAGCCTGTGATCCCCCTTTTTTCTATTCAGGAGCTCAAGGCCCTGTGATCCTGTCCACCGTTAAACCATCTTTCAAGCAGCCTCCATGTTTCCAGTTTCCATGTTTCCCCCACTTGGAACTGAACCCAGGTGGACATTTCTTCCAACACTTGGGGGGGGGGGTTATTCCCTTAGGAAGGTCAGTTCATCAGGGAGGTGGCCCTTGGAGGCAGTCCACTGCTTCCAACGGCAGCTGAGCCCGAATTATTCCGTCATCCAAGGGAGACAGATTGAACAGATTAACAGAGTTGGGAGGGGTCATGGAAGTCATCTAGACCAACCCCACCACCCAACCAGACCCTACCCCATTTCTGAAAGATGGCAGTCCAGTCTTTCCTTGAAAGCTTCCAGGGATGAAACTCGCACATCCGGAGGCAATTCCTGTCCCACTGGTTGATTGTTCTCACTCTCAGGATTTTTTCCCCCATATTTCCAGGTTGAATCTCTCCTTGTTCGGTTTCCATCCATTATTCCTTGTCTGGCCTTCACGTGCTTTGGAAAATAGGTGAGACTCCCCCCCCCTCCTCTCTGTAGCAGCCCCTCAAATACTAGAAGGCTGCTTTCATGTCTCCCCTGGTCCTTCTCTTCACTAGACTATAACAGAATAACAGAGTTGGAAGAGACCTTGGAGGCCTTCTAGTCCAACCCCCTGCCTAGGCAGGAAACCCGAAACCACTTCAGACAAATGGTTATCCAGCATCTTCTTAAAAACTTCCAGTGTTGGAGCATTCCCAACTTCTGGAGGCAAGTTGTTCCACTGATTAATTGTTCTAACTGTCAGGAAATTTCTCCTTAGTTCTAAGTTGCTTCTCTCCTTGATTAGTTTCCACCCATTGCTTCTTGTTCTGCCCTCAGGCGCTTTGGAGAACAGCTTGACTCCCTCTTCTTTGTGGCAACCCCTGAGATATTGGAAGACTGCTATCATGTCTCCCCTAGTCCTTCTTTTCATTAAACCAGACATACCCAGTTCCTGCAACCGTTCTTCCTATGTTTCGGCCTCCAGTTAAGTGAGTTTTGCCACCTTGCTTGCCGCCATTGTTAAAGGAATCACTGTGATTGTGAATCACTTCTCCAGGCCATTGATACCCAGTTCCTGCAACCGTTCTTCCTATGTTAAAGGCACGGAAGCTAAAATCTATGAGGAACGGTTGCAAGAATTGGGTCTGGCTAGTCTAGAGAAAAGAAAGACTAGGGGTGACATGATAGCAGCCTTCCAGTATTTGAGAGGCTGCTACCCCCCCCCCCCCCAAAAAAAAGCATAGCCCTTTTTAGGCTTCTTGTTGCCTATGATTAAGCAAGCCAGATCAACGCAAAACTCACCAGCCATCTGCCATCTCATCTCCCATCGTCTTGAGCCCCATTAAATAGATCTATCGTTATTTTTTATCATCTATTAACTATCCATCTATCTCTATATACCTATCTATCTATCAGTCCATCCTTCTATCTCGGTTATCTGTCTGAATTTCTATCTTTATCATCTGCCCATCTACCTCTATCTAGTATCTATGTGCATATAGAATAGAATAGAATTTTATTATTTGTATGCCGCCCTTCTCCGGGAGGACTCAGGGCGGCGAACAATTCAAAAGGGGGAAAAGGGGAACATAAAAACGAAGTACAGATAATAAAAAGCAACAGTCGCACAACCATACATGTCAAGAGGGGAGGGAACTCATCACCCCCAGGCCTGCCGGCAAAGCCAGGTTTTGATGGCTTTTCGGAAGGCCTGGAGAGAGGTGAGGGTCCGAATCCCTGCGGGGAGTTCATTCCAGAGGGCCGGAGCTGCCACAGAGAAGGCCCTCCCCCGGGTAATAGCCAGGTGGCATTGGCTGGTAGATGGCACCCGGAGGAGGCCAACCCTGTGAGATCTAATGGGTCTGTGGGAGGTAATTGGCAGCAGGCGGTCTCTCAAGATATGTACATACATGTCTGTTTATCTGCTCATCCTTCTCCCCAAATTGCTGGCCTTTTAGCAGAGGCATTGTCCTGTCTGTTACGCCTTGAACCTTTTGCCAAACCATGTTTTTAAGTTATTTGGCTATCCTGGAAAAAGCAGCTTATAGAAAAGAGCTCTTAACAAAATGCCTGTTCAGACCCAGCTCCCCAAACACGAAAAAAAACCTCTGAAGTTAATTCAAAGATTCCTTTATTAGGAGTACCAGAAGGCCCAAAAAGTTTCTCTCTCTTCCGCAGGCTAACAAGTCTGTTCGACAGGGAGATGAACAGCTGTCTGATACATCTACTCATCTCTGACCCCTGCCTTTTATCCCCAGAGCTAGGATGGGGCTTCACTAGCAGTGGTGGCTCTTCTGTTCCAAGGACCGGCCCATAGATTTCCACTGCTCTCCTCTCCTCTGCCACATCTATTCATCTCCGCTCCTGTCTTTTATCCCCAGAGCTAGGGTGGGGCTTTGATAGCAGCAATGGCTCTTCCGTCCCAAGGACCGGCCCATAGATTTCCACTGCTCTCCTCTCCTCTGCCTTCTGTGCAGCCATGCGTCAGGCACTGGACCCAGCTGTTCCTCCTCTTCCTCATCAGCCACCTCCAGACCTGGGGGGCTGTTGACTCTCCATCGAAGGGCTAACAGACAACCCAGGCTCTGCCTCTCTTTCTCTCTCTCTGCTAGCTCCATTCCCTCTTCCCCCTCGGAGCTCTCAGGTTGCCATGACGGAAATCCTGACTCCCACTGCCTCCTCCTTCTCCTCTGATTTGGCTGCTGGAGGCACCAACAGGCCTCAACAATGCCATTCACTTTGGATGGCCAAGCAGAGACACAAGCGAAGAGCGTTCTGGCAATCTCAATCAACATGGACAATTCCGTTGTGGCTTTTGACTTGTGATACAGTGACCCAGCAACGCCCGAGTTCATGAAATGTGTATCATCTTGATATAAACAAACTGCAGGCAAAGGTGTTTTTTTTTTTTCGTGACGATGAACAAATCGCACGGCAGTGTTTCCAGATCGAAAATCTGTGCAGGGGAAGTTCACCTCTTGGTCCAAAGTCATTTTCTCAGCTAAATTTTCCCCCATTCCATTATAACGAGTCTAACTGACTCATTTCCTATGACCAACAGAGTTACAAAAGGCATCTCTGGGCCCGCAGTGCTAATGCTGTGATTGAAAATGCTGCTCCTTCCCTTTATCTGTATCCCCAGATTTTATTTCCCATTTGCAGAAATTTTCCCAGCGCAAGTATTGCAGCATCCGTACATTACTAGCCCAGCGCCATTATGGCATCAGAGTCCGTAGGAGAAAAAACAACATTTTGCAATCTGCTTTGATGAAAAGGAAAGAGAACTTAACAATTATAATAGAGATATTCCTCAACATATGGCCACAATTGAGCCCAAAATGTATGTTGCTAAGCGAGGTTTGTTTTTTGCCCTGTTTTACGACTTTCCTTGCCACGTTTGTTCAATGAATCACTGCAGTTGTTGAACTAGTAACACGGTTGTTAAGTGAATCCTTTGACTTTGCTTGTCAGCAGGTCGCAAAAGGGGATCCCATGACCCAGGGACATTGCAACCATCATAATGTGAGTCAGTTGTCAAGCATCCAAATGTAATCATGTGCCGATAGGGACATGGGTGGGGTCCGGTAGAGACGACTGCCAGTTTGCTCAGGGACACGCTGCGTGCACATCAGGGGTGGGTTCCTGCCAGTTCTAACCTCTTCTATAGCATGACCCGTCAAAAGCGCGGAGGACAAAAGCGCGGTCGACGAAAGCGCGCATGTGACATCATCACAGCGCGATGAAAAAAATTAAAAATTGAAATAAAATTAAAATTAAAGCAAGCCGATTCACATAAAGGTAAGGGTTAGGTTAAGGGTTAGGGTTAGGGTTAGGTTAAGGGTTAGGGTCAGGTTTAGAGCGTTAGCGTTAGGTTTAGCGTTAGGTTAAGGGTTAGCGTTAGGTTTAGCGTTACGTTAACGGTTAGGGTTAGGGTTAGGGTTAGGTTTGGGGGGGTTAGGGGAAGGTTTTAGCTTTATTTTTACATTTTTCGCTCACAGCGCGATGTTTTCGTCACGCTGTGATGACGTCAAATGCGCGCTTTCGTCGAGCGCGATTTTGTCCTCCGCGATTTTGTGGTGGAACCCTTCTATAGAACAGGTCCCAAAAATCTACAGTGCTGTTTAGAACCGGTTCCAGCTCCCGTCCCCCGCCCGTCTGCACATCATCAAGATAAAGAGTGAGAGGAGGAATTCTGGGAATTGAAGTCCACAAGTCTTAAAGCTGTCAAGTTTGAACACCCCAGGGGTTTTTTTCCCTAAAGTGTTAGTGGTGCACACTTCAATGCCAGAGTTCCTGAGCCAACATGACTGGAAGAGGAATTCTGGGAGTTGAAGTCCACAAGTCTTAAAGCTGTCAAGTTTGAACACCCCTGGGGGGGTGGGTTTCTAAAGGGTTAGGGGTGCAAGGGTCTTGTAGCTTGACAGCTTTAAGACTTGCACACTTCAACGCCAAAGTTCCTGAGGCAACATTTTGGTTGCTAAGCAAGAGCGTTGTTAAGTGAGTTTCACCCCATTTTACAGGTTGGCCACGCCCACCTGGTCACATGACTGCCAAGCCACTCCCACTCAGTCACAATGGCTGGCAAGCCACTCCTACCCAGTGTTATACTTCGGAGCGTCTTATGTTCTGAAAAATACATTAGTTTCTTTTTTTCATATGTCCCTCCCATCAAGAAGCACAGAAGGGCATATCCTTCTTTTCTTATCCATCAACGACTCTGCAAAGTTGGGGACCGTAAGGAAAAACGACTAGGCCAAGATCCTCTGGGAATGGCTATTGGAAGAGCTTCCCCTGGTTCAGCCTGTTAGTCTGGCTCTGGCTTGAGAGCAGCTATATTTGCACAAGGTGGCTCCTTCAGATTACCATGAAAGGCAGCTGCTCGTTGTATCTATGTGCCAGCCTGTGCTAAGACCAAAGCCAAGTGCGACGCTTGGCAGCGCAGTTCCACATTCCACATTCCTTACATGACGGCGCAATCTTAACCATGCCACTTGCAGCCGAGAGAAGACGAAATTATAAAAGGTTTAGCAATAGAGGACAGAACCCAAAATGCATATTGCTAAGTGAGAAATTTGTTAAGTGAATTTCCGCCTCCCCCACCCATTTTACGACCTTCCTTGCTGAAGTTGTTAAGCGAATCACGGCAGTCGTTAAGTTAGTCACATGGTTGTTAAGTGAATCTGGCTTCCCCATTGACTCAAAAATTCTGTCTCCAATGCCAGAATGGGTCTCTTATTCACCCAACAGTGAATTTCACTCAGTATCTTTGTACAGCTTAATCCCCAAATTACCGTATTTTTCGGAGTATAAAACACACCTATTTCCCTCAAAAAAAAGAGGCTGAAAATCTGGGTGAGTCTTATACACTGAATACAGCATTTTTTGCCTCCCAAAACCCTGCTCCTTCACCAAAATGGTCGTACAGAGCCTTTAGGAGCCTTGCAGAGTGCTCCTGGGGGCTGAGGAGGGCAGAAATGAGTGAAAAATGGGCTGTTTTTTGCTCAATTTTGCCCTCCCCCGGGCACTCTATAAGCCTCCTAAAGGCTATTCATGCCCTTTTTTTGGCAAAAAATAGGGTGTTTTGGGGAGGTCTGCAGAGTGCAAAAACTTTTTTTAAATTTGCCTCTTCAAAACCTTGGTGCGCCTTATACTGCGGTGCGTCTTATACTCTGAAAAATATGGTACAACCACAGTTGTACAGCCCATAATTTCTGTTGCTAAGCGGGACAGTCCTTCAGTGAGTTTTGCCCCGTTTTACAATTTTTCTTGCCACAGTTGCTCAGTGCAGTTTTTAAGTTAGGACATTGCAATCTGGCTTACCCATTGACTTTGCTTTAGCAATAGCAATAGCAACAGCAGCTAGACTTATATACCGCTTCATAGGGCTTTCAGCCCTCTCTAAGCGGTTTACAGAGTCAGCATATCGCCCCCACAGTCTGGGTCCTCATTTCACCCACCTCGGAAGGATGGAAGGCTGAGTCAACCTTGAGCCGGTGAGATTAGAACCGCTGAACTGCAGATAACAGTCAGCTGAAGTGGCCTGCAGTACTGCACCCTAACCACTGCGCCACCTCGGCTTTTCAGAAGGTCTTCTGACCTAGGCCTCCCAAGATCATGAAGCCGACGCTTCATCCCGATAAAACCTCTTCTATTTAGGTTAAAGAGAATTTTTCTCCAGCAAAGTCCCGGCCAACAGTCTTTCATGAGAGTTCACAACTACAGACCTTTATCAGGCTTGGAGAGCTGCCAGGCTGATATTTTCCAAACGCAGCAATTACTGGGCAAGAAGTCAGGAACAGATCTTCACCCGAATGAATTGAATTAATTGTCTCCTGCAAACTCCACTCCCCTTTCGCTCCTCTTTATTCCCTATGGAAGAGACCATTCACCGTCCACCTGTGGCTTTACTCCCGAGTCATCCCTTGTTCCTTAGCTGTTCCCTTTGACTGGCAACTCTGCGCATGCGCATACTAGGAACAGGCTCCCGCTGTTCTTCTGCCTCACTGATGTCTGACTCTGAAGGCAGCTGATAACTGGCATACGGCCCTGGCCCCCTCTCTGCCTCCGACACAGAGCCCTCATCAGAGCCTCCTCCAGACTCCAGGACTGGCCCATGTTCCTCCCCAACCTCCTCACTGTCCGAATCTGCTGCCAGCTCTGCTGGTGGGCCACAACACATGCCCCCCCCCCTGAAAGTCCTGTGGCACTGCAGCCTTGAACAGAGGAACAAGTAGACCTGGGATTGGTTAGCACTTTGCCTTTTCATTTATTGATGACATATTTTGCCACTTTTTAAATGTTATCTGCAGGGGGTTTTTACTGTTTCGTTTTTAATTTGATGTGTACACCACTCAAAGTCCCTCTCAGAGAAATTTTAAGTGTAGCATTCTCGAAGTTTATTGAAATCGAATTTAAAACAATAATATTTCAAGAACAATGTATACAAACACCCACCCATAAAATAAAAGCTTGCTGAATATAAAAAGAAACTTGCCTGGGAAGAAAATACCTTGGTCTCTGCAAACGAGGAAATGACAAATATACAACATTAGACTGAATCATTCGCAGGAAAAAGATAATTCACACAGGATATTCAAATATATGACTGTGTGACATGTAGAGAGGATGGTACCGGAGTTAGGGAATGTGAACCTAGACATTTCCCGCAAGCAACCGTCATATATATGATCTAATCAATATATTTTAATGTATAGCAGCCCTCCAGATAGAACAGGCCTCAGCAAGATGAGTCCTAGCGGACAATCAAATATGAGCCAGCAATGTGAAGCAGCTGCCAAAAAAGCCAACACATTTCTAGGCTGCATCAACAGAGGGATAGAATCTGCAGGCCACTTCAGCTGACTGTTATCTGCAGTTCAGCGGTTCAAATCTCACCGGCTCAAGGTTGACTCAGCCTTCCATCCTTCCGAGGTGAGTGAAATGAGGACCCAGACTGTGGGGGCGATTTGCTGGCTCGATTTGCTAAAAATCTGTAAACCGCTTAGAGAGGTCTGAAAGCCCTATGAAGCGGTATATAAGTCTAATAAATAAATAAAATAAATAAATAAAGATCACGTGAAGTGTTAATACCACTTTATAATGCCTTTGTAAGGCCACACTTGGAATATTTGCATTCAGTTTTGGTAGCCATGATGTAAAAAAGATGCTGAGACTCTAGAAAGAGTGCAGAGAAGAGAAACAAAGATGATGAAGGGACTCAATAAAACGGTTCCACCACAAAACCGCAGAGGACAAAATCGCGCTCGACGAAAGCGCGCATTTGACGTTATCACAGCGCGACGAAAACATCGCGCTGTGATCGATAAATGTAAAAATAAAGCGAAAACCTTACCCTAACCCCCCCAAACCTAACCCTTAACCTAACCCTAAATCTAACCCTAAACCTAACCCTTAACCTAACGCTAAACCTAACGCTAACCCTTAACCTAACGCTAAACATAACCCTAACGCTGTAAACCTAACCCTAACCCTTAACCTAACTCTAACCCTAACCCTAAACCTAACCCTTACCTTTATGTGAATCGGCTTGCTTTAATTTTAATTTTATTTCAATTTTTAATTTTTTTCGTCGCGCTGTGATGACGTCAAATGCGCGCTTTCGTCGAGCGCGATTTTGTCCTCCGCGGTTTTGACGGGTCACGCAATAAAACATATGAAGAACAGTTGCAGGAACTGGGTGTGTCTAGTTTAATGAAAAGAAGGACCCAGGGAGACATAATAGCTGTGTTTCAATATCTCAGGGGCTGCCACAAAGAAGAGGGAGTCAAGCTATTTTCCAAAGTGCCAGAGAACAGGACACGAAGCAACGGATGGAAACTAATCAAGGAGAGAAGCAATCAGGAATTAAAGAGAAATTTCCTGACAGTGAGAACAATTAACCAGTGGAACAACTTGCCTCCAGAAGTTGTGAATGCTCCAACACTGGAAGTTTTTAAGAAGAGATTGGACAACCATTTGTCTGAAATGGAATAGGGTTTCCTGCCTAAGCAGGGGGTTGGACTAGAAGACCTCCAAGGTCCCTTCCATCTCCGTTATTCTAAATTATATTCTGCAGATGGTAAGTTTTATCCTGCAGACAAACTATTGCTTCCTTCTCAATGCACTGAAAGTTTTATTTTGATTCCGTTTGATGAAAAAGAAAGCAAAGCCCAGCAAAAGAGATGGGAAAAGATAGGAATGTTAACAAGGAAATGATACCAGCGTGTGGGCCCAAAACACGATGACTGACGTTGGAGGATTAAAGCCAAGTCTGGAAACAACTGATTACGGATAGTCCTCGAGTTACAACCATTTGTTTAGTGGCCATTCAAAGTTACAACAACAGGACTGGAAAAAAAGGGACTTATGACCGTTTTTCACACACTTATGACTGTTGCATCCCCATGGTCAAATGTGATCAAAGTTCAAACTCTTGGCAATTGACTCCTATTTATGACGGTTGCAGTGTCCAGGGGGTGGGGTCATGTTTTTTGCGACCTTCTAAGAAGCTAAGTCAATGGGGAAGCCAGATTCATTTACCAGCTTGACCACTGCAGTGATTCACTCTAGCGACTGCGGCAAGGAAAGTCATAAGATGGGGCAAAAATCACTTAACAGCTGTCTTGCTTAGCAATTGAAATTTTTGGCCCAGTTGTAGTCATAAGTCCATTTGAGTTGAGTTGAGTTGAGTTGCGTTTATTTATTTGCACACTGGCCACAGTGGTGGGCTTCAAAAAATTTTCGAACCTCCTTTGTGGGTGTGGCCTCCTTTGTGGGAGTGGCTTGCGGGCCATGTGACCTGGTGGGAGTGGCTTGCCGGCCATGTGTTCCCTCTCTCTCTCTTTCCTTCCTTTTGTCTCTCTGTCCCTTTTTCCTTTTTTTCTTTCATCTCTCTCACTTTTTCTTTCTTTTTTTCTTTCTTTCTTTTTTTCTTTTTTTCTTTTTTCTTTTTTTCTTTTTTTCTTTTTTTCTTTTTTTCTTTTTTTCTTTTTTCTTTTTTTCTTTTTTTCTTTTTCTTTTTCTTTTTCTTTTTTTCTTTCTTTCTTCCTTCCTTTCTCTTTCTCTTTCTCTCTCTGTGTGAGTATCTCTCTCTCTCTCTCTCTCTTTCCTTCCTTTTGTCTCTCTGTCCCTTTTTCCTTTTTTTCTTTCATCTCTCTCACTTTTTCTTTCTTTTTTCTTTTCTTTTTTTCTTTTTTCTTTTTTCTTTTTTCTTTTTTCTTTTTTCTTTTTTCTTTTTTCTTTTTTCTTTTTTCTTTTTTCTTTTTTCTTTTTTCTTTTTTCTTTTTTCTTTTTTCTTTTTTCTTTTTTCTTTTTTTCTTTTTTTCTTTTTTCTTTTTTTCTTTCTTTCTTTCTTCCTTCCTTTCTCTTTCTCTTTCTCTCTCTGTGTGAGTCTCTCTCTCTCTCTCTCTCTCTCTCTCTCTCTCTCTCTCTCTCTCTCTCCTCTCTCTCTCTCTCTCTCTGTCAGTGGTGGGTTTCAAAAAATTTTGGAACCTCTTCTGTAGGTGTGGCCTGCTTTCCGGGTCCACTGGTGGAACCTCTTCTAACCGATTCGGTAGATTTGACGAACTGGTTCTACCGAACTGGTGCGAACTGGTAGGAACCCACCTCTGACTGGCCAGCTGATTTTCGGCCTTCCGGAGGGCAGGCGATGCCATTTTATCCTCCCCGGGCTTCAGGAAAGCCTCATGAAGCCTGCGGAAGGCAAAAAATGGCCCAATGGCCAAACTGGAAGTTCATTTCCAAACTTCCAGTAGGCCTATGCATGGGGCATGTTTTTGGCCTTCCACAGGTTCCAGAAGGTTTCCTGAAGCCTGGCCAGGGCGAAAAATGGTCCAAATGGGCAAATTGGAAGTCCGGAGGCTTCAATGAAGGCTGCGCACATGCACGGGGTGAGCGCGGGGGGAGGCTTGTGCACACATGCGCAGATGGGAGGGCATTGCATTATGGGTGTGGGCAGAGAAACGTTCACCATCATTGTCATAAGTCGAGGACTACCCATGGTAATCCAGAGGTTCTCCATCATAAAGTTCCATTTGGTTCTGGCTTTCTTTTCTTGAACGGTTTCTAGACAGAATATCTGTCTGTCAACCCATGTATTCTGATGAATCATGCATTAACATTCCTCATCACACACCTATTAGTCAACACTCAAATAAACAGGAACAGTTAAAGAAGAAACAATGTCCCATTCATCTAAAGAGGAGAGCAAACTGCACTCCCTGAGGCACTGAATATATTATCTAGTCTGGGAATGAAATGTCTGCAGGAGGACTACAAGAACCTAATAACCTTCAGATCTGCAAGAATCTCTTAATGTGGCCCACAAATATTTAAGGACAAGTAACTGTGAAAGGGATCTTGGAGTCCTAGAGGACAACCATTTAAATAGGAGCCAAAAAAGCCAACACAGTTCTAGGCTGCATAAACAGAGGGATAGAATCAAGATCACGTGAAGGGTTAGCACCACTTTATAATGCCTTGGTAAGGCCACACTTGGAGTACTGCATCCAGTTTTGATCACCACGATGTAGAAAAGATGTTGAGACTCTAGAAAGAGTGCAGAGAAGAGCAACAAAGATGATTAGGGGACTGAAGGCTAAAACATATGAAGAACGGTTGCAGGAACTGTCTAGTTTAAGGAAAAGAAGGACTAGGGGAGACATGATAGCAGTGTTCGAATATCTCAGGGGCTTCCACAAAGAAAAGGGAGTCAAATTATTCTCCAAAGGACCTGAGCGCAGGACAAGAAGCAATGGGTGGAAACTAATCAAGGAGAGAAGCAACTTAGAACTGAGGAGAAATTTCCTGACCGTTAGAACAATTAATCAGTGGAACAACTTGCCTGCAGAAGTTGTGAATGCCCCAACACTGGAAGTCTTTAAGAAGATGTTGGATAGCCATTTGTCTGAAACGGTGCAAAGGTTTCCTGCCTAGGCAGGGGGTTGGACTAGAAGACCTCCAAGGCCCCTTCCAACTCAGCTATTGTATTTGTATTTGTAAGTAATCTATCACTCCTTTATTTAGAAACCAGAAATCCCCTATGGATTTCTTGATGAAATAAGGGGGCGGGAGGGGGAATGAAATTGTGATTTATAGGTTTGATGATTAGAACGGATAGATTATGGAAAGAAGGAAATTATGACTCAATCTTAGAGAGACAAGGTAAAATATAATGCATTTATAATTGCTGCTTAAAAAAATCAGAGGATGCTTCTTTGTAACTTTTTTCTCCTCTCCTCTTTTTATTTACTTTCCCTTTCCTTTTTATTGTTTTCATTCTTTTCCACCTTCTTATTCCTTTTTTCTTTTTCTTATATTCTTTCTTATCTGTTCACTGTTTTTCTTTATTCGCTCTATTTCTCCCCTAAAAGTTGTATCTTCTCAAAAATGTCTTTAATTAAAAAAAATATTTAAAAACAAACGAATAAAGCGGAATTAGTTCATCTGGTTGTGGTTCTGCCCTACCTTGCAAGGATGAATCAGTCTTGCAGGTTCGAAAGTAAATTTCTCTCCCGCCTACCCTCTACAACTTAAGAGACTAGGGATGGTCCAGAGATGGGTTGCTCCCAGTTCAGACCGGTTTGGGAGAATCAGTAGCGGTAATATTGGTGTGGGTCGCCAAACTGGTAGTGATGGCTGGCTGGCCACGCCCCCGAACCGGCTCGCTCCAATGCTCGCCATGCCTCATCTTTGCCACGTGTATCCACACAACTGCCTCCTACACACAGGTAAGCAGCGCGGGCTGCTCAGGGAGTCCCAAAGCTTTGCAACCACCTCCTCCTAAATGGGATCGAATCTCCACACCTCCTCGATGCAAGGAGGTAGGAGGCAGCAGTTTCGTTTCCTGCTCCGGGGAGTGGGGAGCAGCCAAGTGAGCATGCCAGGATCTGCCGGCTGCGTCTAATCTGCAGTTTACTTGTGAGCACGTTTACTCGTGAGCAAGGTGCTCGGCAGTTGGTAGACTGCTGGCTTGCTTCCTCGGCTGCTGCACACACACACACACACACCCTGGAGCTCACAGGCAGTGAACAAAATCACACACTCTACGGACCCTCCAGTTCTCCTGCATTCAGCTCGGCCCAGCTGCTTTCTTTGGTCTTTTTTTTTAAAAAAAAAATTACAGCATATTTTGTTTCCAATCTGAAACATAAATTTGCCAAGCCACACCCATAAAATAAGCCATGCCCACAGAACTGGTAGTAAAACATTTTGAAACCCACCCCTGGGATGGTCCCGTATGAGTTGTTCATCAGGCCCCCACAATTCCTTCTGGGGGATCACCTTCCTCTTAGTTGACCATCTATGGAGATTCTCCATCATCCAGGTCATGGTTGTCCCAAAGGTGCTTTTTCTACTGGACTTCCTTGTTGTTGTTGTTTTTTCTTTGAAGATGCTTCGCTTCTCATCCAGGAAGCTTCTTCAGCTCTGACTGGATGAGAAGCGAAACGTCTTCCAAGAAAAACAAGAAAGTCCAGTTGCCTCTTGAAAAAAAGCACCCTTGAGACATTGGTAAAACTACACTTGGAATATTGATCACCATGGATTTTTTTTTTAAAAAAAGATGTTGAGAGTCTAGAACTGAGGGCAGCAACTACACAGCTCTGGAGCCGCATGTGGCTCTTTCATCCCTCTGCTGTGGCTCCTTTTGAGAGGAGCTTCCGATTGGCAGGGCGGGGTAGAGAGGAAGCACAGAGGCAGGTTTTCCGGTCAGCTCCACAATTGATAAGACTTTCATTTAGGACAGGTACAGGAAAAAGGACGCCGCACTAAGAGGAGACTCTATGGTGAGGGAACCGGACTTCCGGTCAGCAGAGGAAAAAGGATGCCATGCTAAGAGGAGACTCTGTGGTGGGGGAACCGGACTTCCGGTCAGCAGAGGAAAAAAAGATGCCACGCTTGAGGGGACTCTACGGTGGGGGAACCGGACTTCCGGTCAGCAGGATGCCACGCTAGGAGGGGACTCTATGGTGGGGGGAATCGGACTTCCAGTCAGCAGAGGAAAAAGGATGCCCTGCTAGGAGAAGACACTATGGTGGGGGAACTGGACTTCCAGTCAGCTCCAGAATTGAAGGGGGGGGGCTTCCGGTTAGGAGCTTTGTGGCTCTTTGAGTGCTTAAAGTTGCCAACCCCTGCTCTAAAAAAGGGGGAGAGAAGAGCAACAGAGATGATTAGATTGTGGGAACTGGAACTGTCCTGTTTAACAAAGAGAAGGACTAGAGGTGACAATAGCAGTCTTCCAATATTTGAGGGGCTGTCACATAGAGAAGGGGGTCAACCTATTCTCCAAAGCATTTGAGGGCAGGAGAAGAAGCAATGGATGGAAGCTTAACAAAGATCTAATCTAGAACGAAGGAGAGATTTGCTGTCCTTGAGAACCACGAATCAATGGAGCAGCTTGCCTCCCAAAGTTGTGGGTGCTCCATCACAGGAGGTTTTCAAGAAAAGATTTGTGGTGGTTTAAGCAGGGGTTGGGCTAGAAGACCTCCGAGGTCCCTTCCAACTCTATTATTCTGTAAGTTGAAACCCAACGCATCGGAAACGCGCCAGGGCGGAGAAGTCGTCTTTGCACTATTTTTAATGCAAAAATCAACTAATATTTACCGCGCCTGGGGCAGGAAATTCTCCCCAAGTGAGCGCGTGCGAGAGAAGAGAGAGAGAGAGAGAGAGAAAGTGAGAGAAAACAGCAGAGGAAGCAAACATGGGGATCTCAAGTCAATTTGCCTTCCCCAAGATCAGGGGAGGGGAGAGAAAGTTGCACATGGGAGGAGAAGTGTTAAAAACAGCTGTTTCTAGCGCTGCTGCCTGAAGAAAAATTATGTAAATATTTATGCAGAGACATCTTTGCCGAGTACATCCAAGCTGCATCATCTTGCCAGGGTGTGGATTCAACAACACAGTTTGGATCAACAGCCTGAAAAAGCAGATGTGCCAATTTCCGGTCCTTGAAGATGACGGTCCCTAATTACACTCTCCTTGCACAACTCATTGGTCTGATTCCATTTTGTTTTGTCACTGTGGCAGATTAACATGCTTACAAAAGATGCCTTGTGTTTGGGGGAAATCCCAGCTACCGCCAATGCAGCAAAGTATACAGCAACCCCGTGATGGCAAACCTATGGCACGCCTATAGCAATAGCAATAGCAGTTAGACTTATATACCGCTTCATAGGCTTTCAGCCCTCTCTAAGTGGTTTTACAGAGTCAGCATATCGCCCCCACAGTCTGGGTCCTCATTTTACCCACCTCGGAAGGATGGAAGGCTGAGTCAACCTTGAGCCGGTGAGATTAGAACCGCTGAACTGCAGATAACAGTCAGCTGAAGTGGCCTGCAGTACTGCACCCTAACCGCTGCGCCACCTTGGCTCCTATCACAGGTGGCACACCAAGCCCTCTCTGCAGGCACGCGAGCCAGCTCAGCTCCAGCATGGAGCCTCCTGCCAGCCAGCTGATGTTTAGGTCCCTACCACGCACGTGGGAGATGCGCGCCAGGGGTGGGTTCCTGCCAGTTCTAACCTCTTCTATAGAAGAGGTTCCACAAATCTACAATGCTGTTTAGAACCGGTTGCAGCTCCCTCCTCCCCCTCGCCCGTCCACACATCATCAAGATGAAGAGCGAGAGGAGGAATTCTGGGAGTTGAAGTCCACAAGTCTTAAAGCTGTCAAGTTTGAACACCGCTGGTTTTTTTTTTTCCTAAAGGGTTAGGGGTGCAAGGGTCTTGTAACTTGACAGCTTTAAGACTTGCCGGCTTCAAATGCCAGAGTTTCTGAGCCAACATTTTGGTTGCTAAGCAAGAGCGTTGTTAAGTGAGTTTCACCACATTTTACAAGGTAATATAGTTTCATGCCATTTCCTTTTTTCTCTTTCGTTCTACAGTCTATATGCCAGCTAGCATCCTGATTTGATTTCAGCATTCTTAACCCTCTTATTTTACTCGTAACTATTATTTTTGTGTGTTGTTATATTCTTTCATTGATTTTTGTTTCCAGAAAGAAGCCTTAACCACGGCAGTAAAACTCATTGACTTCATCGGAGGAAGCTCTCTTTGAATCAATCTCTTTTCTAAAGACTTTTTAATAATAATAATAATAATAATAATAATAATAATAATAATAATAATAATAATGGGAACAGAAGACAAAGTTCTCTCCACACAGAGTTTTTCTGGCTTTCCAGGTGACACGCTTTGAAGTGCATGAGTGAACTTTGAGGAGAAGTTCACATTTTTGGGGCAAAAGGAAATCCAACGTTCAGAATGATGGACAGGACTTTATTCATGGCTTGAGATAAACCTTTCGATTCATCTCCGTTACGGATGCTACTGGGGGGAAAAAAGCCTACAAACTTTTCCAAACTTTTATTTTTCCCGGGGAGAGAAGAACGGAGACAGACATCTAAAATGAACTTTCTAATGTTGGAAGAAGTACTTCCAGCTTGCAGTCAAGAGTGACAAGGCCTTGTGCCTGTCTCCGCAGGCAGAAATCTGCAAATACATTAAAAATCCAACAGAACATTTTTAAAAAAAGGTTATTCCTATTAGAATAACCTTAAAAAATTAATGTGGATTTGTAATCATTTCTTGGCCAATGTAGAGAATCATTGGTGATGTCAACAATCTTGCTAAAGATGACCCCATTGACTTGAAGACAAAGAAATGATGCAATGTGAATTTAGTTCAAAGAGTTTTTGGAAGATGCTGGCGTCACTTGTCACAAACCTATCATGGTTTGGTAAAGAGAAGTAGGAAAGTTCTGGTCCTGTTTTCTTCTACATTACATGCAGGGGTGGGCTGCTGGAGGTTTGCACGGATTCGGGCGATCCTCTAGCTAGGATTCTGCCCAGTTCGGCGAATGCCCAAATGCCACCAATGGCTGGCCATGCCCACCCCGCCCTGTCAGGGTTCCAAATAGCATCCGAAATTAAATCAGAGTCCGAGGCAAAGGATTCCTCAATGTTCCAATTTATTAAGAGTGCCATGTTGGCACATCTGGGAAAACCCGAATCTGAAAGCTTCCTGGTTTTCCCACCCAGTTGAAAGTTCAAGATCTTGCCCCCACACCCAGAAGTCCATCCCAGGGTCCAATCTCCCACTGCCATGCTGGCAGCTTCCACCCATCCAGTTCAGGTCAGGTGCAGAGGTGCAAAGACAAAGGATGACCTTGGCTTTCTAGAAAGAATTTTGTTATGGCTACATATCATCTAACTCCATACAATTCCTCCCTCCCATTTTCCCACAATAGAAAATGCATACCAGAAGTTTGGGAAGGCCAGAAACGGGGCCCAGGTAGGGCAACCCCCCCCCTCCCATGACTAGGCCACACCCACCCAGCAGCGGGGCAACAAATCTGTTGCTGCAATTTTTGAAGCCCACCCCTGATTACATGCCTTTTTGGGGTGGGGGGGATGTCAAGATTTATTGCTAATAAAACCAAAAGATGAAAATCAGTATGGAGACCTACAATGCCATGCCGAAGATGGTCCCATCATTTAAACTTCTTATTCAAGCTAAACTCTCACAGGAAGGGAAGAAACAAGGATCAATGAAGGAAGACAGGAAAGCCCAAAAATAGTAGTTAAGGAGAATTCACACACACACACACACACACACACACACACACACACGTATGTATGTATGTATGCATGCATGCATGCATGCATGTCTCACTCACTCACTCGATGCCTCTTCACCCAACGTGGGTATAGGCGACTTCCATGGAAATTTATGGCGATCCATGGAAGCTGTTTCGGCTGGATATACCCAAGGGTCGACAGAGCCCGATTGGTGGGAACAGGGGGCACCACGTGAAGGCCGGGTTGTCGTTTGATAGTTGAGAGGCTATATTTGGCGCATCAACTATCCTTGCCCCCCCATGCATGCATGTATGTATGTATGTATGTATGTATGTATCCAAGTGGTTTAAATTTACTAGGGGTAATCAGCCAACATAGCAGACAGATGAGTAAGATAAGAGGGTTAAGAATGGTGAAATGCAAATGAAATATAATAGAAGGGGAAAGAATATAAGGTGAGCGATATTGTTTGGCAATTGCTATTAGAAAAAACAGGAAGCCCCTGTTCATATTGTATTATGTAAATGTGGTGTACGTCTTTGTGTGTGTGTATTTTACGTGTTTGTAAATATTTTTTTAAAAAAATAAACTCCTTATTCAAGCTAAACTCTCACAGGAAGTTAAAAAGCAGAATTTGGTTGATAATACTGGGGACTATTGAGAGATTTAATAGGGTTTCATGCCAACAAAGGTAACCTAGTTGGTGTGGCCAATTATCTGGGCTGAATATGACAGGAGGACGTCTAGACAATCCACTTCTCTTCTGCACCTTGTGACTAAATTCTTATACAGGTAGTCTAGCTGTTCCCTTCATCTGGCACCTCTGCGCATGCACAAACTGGGAACAGGCTCCAGTTTTTCTTCTGCCTCACTAATGTCTGAGTCTGAAGGCAGCTGATAACTGGCATACGGCTCTGGCCCCCTCTCTGCCTCTGACACAGAGACCTCATCCGAGCCTTCCCCAGAATCCAGGACTGGCCCATGTTCCTCCCCAACCTCCCTACTGTCCGAATCTTCTGCCAGCTCCTCTGGCCGCTGGCGGGTTGTTAGGTAAGCTCCCCGTTGGGAGAGCGAGTGCGTTCAGAGAAGCGTTGTGAGAGTTGTGTTGGAGAACACACAAACCAGCATACAGAGACACTGCAGTTTAAATAGGCTTTTACTTTCGTGGAAATAGAGGTATCAGAGTCCATCAAACAGGCCAAGTCATACACGGATAAGACAGTCAGTCATCAATGTCTTTCAGTTAAGGGATAATCCAAATAACATAATCATACAAACAGTGTGGTACTCAAAGTTTGCTAGCAGCTGCAAAGCTTACAATAGCTCACAGCACTTTCTAACAGCCAGCTTCCAAAACACTCAGATCAGATCAGCCCAGCATCTAACAAACAGAGAGCTAACAGTCACTCTGGCTCCCTCTTATGGCCGATTGAGGAAAACAGCAGCCAGTCACATTTTACAGTATGATTTAAAGAAACAGGTATAGCATTGTTACATGATTTATATATTGCCAACCCAACCGTTAGAATTATATTCCTAACAAGGGCCACAACACAAATGTGAAGGAAAATCAGAATAGATACCATGATATGGTATATGTTGCAGAATGCAAAAGTCAACTTTCTGGAATCTTCAGATTTAATTTTTTTTTTTTATGACAGCGGTGCAAGGTTTTACCCCTTGAAGACACTAGGCAGATAAATTTAAAATTAGACGTAAGATACCAGCAGGCTGGGTGGGAGCAAAAGGAACAGCACAAGGCACACATTCTAACCAAGATACTCTTACTACAAGCTCACACACAGCGCAACTAATCATGGAAATAAAGTGTTATGCCTTCATTTCCATTCTGTGGAGACAGCGCATATTAATTTCCCCTAACACACCAGGACTCCCGAGTTCCATGCAGTAATTTCCATCTGAGCAGAGAAACCACAACAGGCGTGTGTGGGTGGGTGTACACTCGGCGGCAGTGTGTGTGTGTGTCTGTGTGTGGTGCTAAAGTTGTAGCGAGTTATATAGGCTTAAGAGAGACGGGGAAGGGTGGGAAAGCCTTGCAAAAAATAGATCCCTTCCCCCCTCCAATCTTAGATACTCCATTTCTTGCATGCCCCACCTCCCATCCAATTTAATTTTATAATCAAGGCAATGGAACTCTTTTTTTTCCTAATGACCTTCACTGTGAATAGCAGCACAAAAGGGATTGGGAGGCTTATGAGTGAGGCTAAATTAATAGAACAGAACAGAACAGAGTAAAGTAGAGTAGAGTGGAGTAGAGTAGAGTAGAGAAGGGTAGAATAGAATAGAGTTGGAAGGGACCTTGGAGGTCTTCTAGTCCAACCCCCTGCCTAGGCAGGAAGCCCTACACCACTTCAGACAAATGGATATCCAACATCTTCTTAAAAACTTCCAGTGTTGGAGCATTCACAACTTCTGGAGGCAAGTTGTTCCACAACTTGGAATGATTGCAGTATCCTAAGCTCAGGTGATCACCATTTGCGACCTTCCCACCTGGCTTCCAACAAGCAAAATCAACAGGGGAAGCAGGATTTACTTAAGGACCATGTGACTCACTTAGCAACAGCTGCAATTCCCTCATGAGAAAGAGGTCATAAAAGTGGGCACAGTTCAGAAATTCAGATCCCAACTGTCAAGGACTCTTGTCATTGATAGTTTGACAACATAAATCAGTGGATGTTGACCAAAATAAACCCTACCGTACTAAGTGCTATTTACTCCTGAGTAGGACCATTTCTCCGTCTGTAACTTATAACGTTTTCATGCTCTCATTCATCTGAAATGAAACGCAGTATGCCTTCCTTATTCTTCTTTTGCACAATAGTGCTTGGATGAGTCAATAAGTCACTGGTGGGAAATGAACTTTGATTCATACTCTTAGCCCACAGTCCTGGGTATATTCATTTGAAAACATTCTCACAGGTCACCACATTATTTAAAATAAAAAAAATATGTAGAGACTCTGGAAAGAGTGCAGAGAAGGGCAGCAAGAATGATTAGGGAGCTGGAAGCTAAAACATATGAAGAATGGTTGCAGGAATTGGGTTTGTCTACTCTAGTGAAAAGAAGGACTAGGGGGACATGATAGCAGTCTTCCAATATTGCCACAAAGAAGAGGGGCTCAACCCACATTCCAAAGCACCTGAGGGCAGGACAAGAAGCAATGGATGAAAACTAATCAAGGAGAGAGGCAACCTAGAGCAAAGGAGAACAATTAACCAGTGGAATGACTTGCTTCCAGAAGTTGTGGATGCTCCATCACCAGAGGTGGGTTCCTCCTGGTTCAGCCCAGTTCAGCTGAACCAGTAGTGGCGGTTGTGGAAGGCTCCGCCCACCCGCCCGGATGGGTTCCCGTGAGAGTGCATATGCGAGCATGAGCAAACCGGTAATAAATCGGTTAGCAACCCACTACTGTCCATCACAGTAATACATTCATAGCAAACAGAACTCCGAGGCATGCAGGTTCCTCCAAGAACAGCTTTATTAGACGTATCATATTGGCACAGTCTGGTGAAAACCGACATTAAGGGTTCCCCGTGGTTTTCACCTAGTTAAAAGTAAACGTTTTCCCCCCCTTTCCCAAACAATCAGTCACATGGTCCAATCAAGGTGCTGTCCGATTGCTTGGAAACTTCACTCCTCCTCTTTTCAGCCACCTGTGTGGGAATGTCCTTGGTTCTCAGGGGAAACTATTTTGTTTTGGCTACAAAACCCCAGCTGTTCTAGCTGGGAGAACACGGTCAGACAAACGGAGGCGAGCCAGGACTTCAAGTCAGCTAACAGTTTATTTCTAACAGGTTGCCTAACGCGGCACTTCACATTTTACGCGTATTAGCAAACTGGCAACAGCTGAGCCCTGTTTGACAGCTCTTTATATACCCCAGCTGTCAAACAGGTAACCAATCAGTAAAAAGGGCATGCCCCCCCTAGCCAAACGGACCAGAGAGGAAACTGTAGTACACAACACCAGCTATATCTATTGCACCGCTGTGGCAGCCTTGAAGCCTCCAAGATGGCCTCGGTCAGACCAGCTTCAGAGTTGGCACATCCATCAAAATACCTTGCCAATATATTTTGTATCCAACACCCAGAAGTGACTGTATGTTAGCCATTATCAATCTCTTACCTCCTGCAATTCTGGAAGAGAGAAACAATGGCAAACCAATGAAGAAGGACCATGTAGTCCCATGATAGCAAACCTATGGCATGCGTGCCACAGGTGGCACATGGAGCCATATCTGCCATCATACAAGTTGTCACGGTCTATCATGCATGCGCACACCAGCCAGCTGATTTTCGGCTTTCTGGAGGGCTGGGAGAGGCCGTTTTTGACTCCCCAGGCTTCAGGAAAGCCCCCGGAGCCTGGGAATGGCACCTCCCCCCTCTTGTGCGGCAGAGGCCATGTGCTCATGTGCAGGTGGGCGGGGCACATTGAATTGTGGGTGTGGGCACGCGCATGGGTGCAATAGTGCGCATGCACACAATTTTGGCATGCCTTTACAAAAAGGTTTACCATCACTGATGTAGTCCATACCCTTGAACCAAATAGTTGTATCCTAGTAACAACCAATTCACAGTAATACAGATGCCAATTTTATTCTCTTCCTTCTAACAGACGTTTCAAAGATTACAAAATTCTGCCTGATCACCGCTGCTATTTATTATGAGTTTTCCATGTGTGTGAGGCAAAGTCCTTCCTCATTTAATTTTAACCTTGCTTGACTTTACAATGTTAAGTAGCGGTCAAAGTTTTCTAACACATTTACATTCATTTATGCCTCCGTTACTAGAGTTATCAATTAGCTAGCTTAAAAAAAAATCAGTCACCGCCGAATTAAAATTTTAAGTATTTCAGGCCTTTTATTTAAGTGATTGATAACTTGTTTAATCATTCCAGTACTGTAGGAAATTAACTCTGTATATTTTAGATATTTTATAATAACTTATTTAATAATCGTTGATACCTTTTCATCCTAATTATGTTATAATTGCATTTAATTGCGGCAGCTGACTGTAATAATAAACCTGCTATGGCTACAGAAGTTGGGTAGCCTGCTGAAGATCCCTGCCTGTCAAGAGATATGACAGGAGGGACTGCATTTTCTATCCGTACGCTAGTCCTCATGAACAACCTCAAAGTGTATTCCTATTTTCAGAGTCTTTCAGAGACTTCTTAAAACAGTTTTTTCTCGTGGAGTCTGAGTATAGGTAGTCGTACGACCACAATTGAGCACAAAATTTATGTTGCGAGACAGTTGTTAAGTGAATTTTGCCCCATTTTACGACCTTTTCGCCACAGTTGTTAAACGAATCATGGCAGTTCTTGTTAGTAATACAGTTGTTAAGTGAATCTGGCTTCCCCAATGACTTTGTTTGTCAGAAGGCTGCAAAAGGGGATCACATGACCCCAGTGTTGAATACTAGCGCGGGAAATACAAGCGCGCGAATAAAGGACTCCTTCCCTGATTGGTTCCCGGGCGGAGCCGGTTCAATCCTCGCCCTGATTGGTCGAGCTACTCGACGCCCCATTGGCTCCTCGTTCAAACCCGGGGGTATAAATGTTTGGCGCGAACCACGCCACGTTGAATCGCAGTTTACTATGAGCTGAATAAAGTCACTTTCACTTGTCTCTTGTCGCGTCCTTCCCTTCGCTCCAAGATACAAAACTGGCGACGAAGGTGGGATCCCGATTCCCGCGACCACGGAGAAGAGCAAGCCAGCTGCCACCGCGTCTGAACCAGCTCGAACGCTAACTTCAGACTGAGAATTCCGGCAGCGAACGCGAAGTTTTTCTCCGCCTTTCCTCTCTCCCCCTCCGGCTCCACACCTCGATGGCATCTTCGCTTCCTCCTTTCGCGCCATTCGGCGGAGCCAGCGGAGAATCATGGGACAGTTTCATGGAACGTTTCGAGTGCTACCTGATCGCCTCGAAGAACCAGGCTCAGACCGACGAGGAGAAATGCAGCTTCTTCCTATCCTGCTGTGAGCCTTCCATGTTCGCCTCTGCGAGAGCCCTGGCCGCCCCGAGGCCAGCCTACAAACTCGGGTGGAGCGAGCTGATGTCCAGGCTGAGGAACCACTACGCTCCCTCACCCTCTCTCTTTGCACGCCGTTTCGCTTTCCGCCGCCGAGTGCAAAAGCCCAACGAATCCATCAGCCAGTTCCTGGAGGCTTTGCGCACAGTGGCCGCACAGTGTGATTTTGCAGACCTGGAGGAGAACCTCGCGGAGCAGTTTGTGTGCGGGGTCCGCGACGTGCAATTGCGCAGCCGAATGCTCCGGAATCACAAGATTACCCTGATGCAAGCCGTGGAGACAGCGCGAGCGGCCGAACTCTCCGAGCAATCCACGGCCGACATGGAACGCCTCCAGCTAAACCCCCCCGCGCAAGCCGCCGCGGGGCCGTCCACCCAGACGAACCTCGTCGACGATCTCTCTCCTGCTGAAGACGAGGAGGAGGAGGAGGAAACCGTAGGGCAAATGAGGATGCAGCCGAAGCGGAGGCCACCCCAGCAACCGCCGACGCCCGTTCAGCCAGCCTCAAACGCACCTTGCCGCGGATGCGGCGGCCGCCACAGCCGCGCAGCCTGCCCGTTCCGCTCTGCCGTCTGCCGCCGCTGCCGAGGAGAAGGGCACCTCGCCAGAGTATGCCGGGCTCTCCTGCCAGCCCCGTCGTTTATGCAGCCCAGCGACCAGCGCCAGGCACCGCAACGCCGCCAGCAGCCACGTCCCGCGAGGCGCTCCGAGGACTGCCACTCAACCTACCAGCCCCCCAGCGCCGACTGCGTGGTCTACCAGGCATCCCACGTTCCCGCTGGCAACCGGAAAATAAGCACCGCCGTCCGGCTCGAAGGTCAGCTGTGCCAAATGGAGGTGGACTCCGGTTCATCCCGTTCTCTCCTTTCTTGGGCTTTGTTCTCCCGCCTTTGCCCCGGGGTCCCCCAGAGAAAGCTGCGCCCCGCCGGGGTCTCCCTCCTAGACTATCAGGGAAATGGGATTCCCACAGCTGGGATATACCACATCCGGGTGGAATATGGGAATTTTAAAGGGAAACTCCCAGTTTTAGTCGTTAGGAACAACCTGCCCGCTCTCCTGGGGTTAGAATGGTTCCCCGCCTTGGGCCTCACCATAGAAGGGGTACACAGGGTAGTTCCCCTCCCCGTAGATAGCGTCCTAGACGAGTTCGCTGATGTGTTCGATGGGAAATTGGGTTGTTACAAGGGTACCCCCATTTCTCTCTGCCTCGATCCCCAGGTCGCTCCCGTTAGGTTGAAGGCACGCAGGGTTCCTTTCGCATTGAGAGCAAAGGTAGACGCGGAACTTGATAAGCTTATTGAGCAAGGGGTACTCGAGCCCGTAGATCACGCCCGTTGGGAAACCCCCATAGTCCTCCCGGTCAAACCCGACGGATCGGTGAGAATATGTGCCGACTACAAGTCGACCATCAATTTGGCCCTGCAGGCAAACCCGTATCCGGTTCCCGTAGTGCAGCACCTACTCCACTCCTTAGGACAGGGCCGCATCTTCGCTAAGCTAGACATGGCACAGGCCTACCAGCAGCTTCCCGTAGACGACGATGCGGCTACAGCCCAGACCATCGTCACCCACCGCGGGGCTTTCCGTTGCCGCCGTCTCCAATTCGGCGTTTCGGTTGCCCCTGGGATTTTCCAGAGCCTCATGGAGCGGTTGCTCCACGGGCTCCCAGGTGTCGTTCCCTACTTCGACGACGTCCTGGTCGCAGCCCCCAGTCACTCGGAACTCCTGAAAACACTGCGGGAGGTCCTCACACGTTTCAGGGAGGCAGGACTGAAATTAAAGCGCAGCAAATGCGAAATTGCTGTTCCCAAAGTTGAATTCTTGGGGTTCCTCATTGATGCCCAAGGCATCCACCCCACTCCTTCCAAAGTTGCCGCCATCAAAAACGCACCCGCTCCCACCTCTAGGGCGGAATTACAGGCGTTCCTGGGGCTCTTAAACTTCTACGCCCCTTTTATCCCCCACAAGGCGTCACTAGCTGAGCCGCTACACCGACTACTTGACCGGTCAGCGGCCTGGAAATGGGGTAGCCGTGAAGCGCACGCGTTCGCGGCTATAAAGGACATTTTAACTTCATCGGCAGTCCTAATCCAGTACAGCGATAGGATGCCTCTAATTCTGACTTGCGACGCCTCCCCCTATGGCATAGGGGCGGTCCTGAGCCACGTCCTCCCGAACGGCTCAGAAGCCCCCATAGCTTTCTATTCCCGGACACTCTCCTCCACGGAGCGGAACTACAGCCAAATCGATAAAGAAGCCCTGGCTGCAGTGTCCGGCATTAAGCGGTTCCATGACTACCTTTATGGTAGAAAGTTCACCCTAGTCACGGATCACAAGCCCCTCCTGGGGCTACTGGCGGGCGACAAGCCAACTCCCCCCATTTTGTCCCCCCGCATGACTCGGTGGACGGAGTTCCTAACGGCGTATTCGTATACGCTGTTATACCGTCCGGGAAAACAGCTAGGGCACGCAGACGCCCTGAGCCGTTGCCCTCTGCCAGAGACGGACACAGCCCACGTGCCCGCACTCTCTGTTCTGTCCATCGCCGAATCCGACCTCCCCGTCTCGGCCGCGGACGTTGCAGCCTGCACAAAGGCTGACCCCGTCCTATCTCAGGTTGCTTCATGGGTTTTGAGGGGGTGGCCCACGGAAAAGGTAGCGGAAGAATTCCGCCCATTTAAAGCGCGACAAGCCGAACTCGCCCTTCACGGGGGTTGTCTTGTCTGGGGGGATAGGGTAGTGATCCCCAAAGCCCTACGGGCACGAATCCTGCCCGCACTCCACAAAAACCACCCAGGCATAGCGCGAATGAAAGCCTTAGCCCGTAGCTACGTGTGGTGGCCCTTGTTAGACTCGGAAATTGCAGACTACGTTGGCCGATGCAGGGTCTGCCAAAACTCTAGGCCGAATCCCCCCACAGCCGCCCCTCGTGAGTGGGAAATCCCTAGAGGCCCATGGTCCCGTATACACATCGACTTCGCCGGCCCCTTCCACGGCCGGAACTTCATGATAGTGGTCGATGCTTACTCCAAGTGGGTGGAGCTGGTAATCATGACCTCCACCACAGCGGAGAGCACAGTGAGGGCCCTCCGTAAGATGTTCGCTACCCATGGGTTACCGGATGTGATAGTTTCCGATAACGGGCCCCAGTTTACCTCCACCACGTTCCAAGAATTCCTGGCCGAACAAGGAATCAGACACGCGGCCACGGCCCCTTATCACCCAGCTAGTAACGGCCGGGCGGAGCGAGCAGTTCGCTCAGCGAAAGAAGCTTTGGGCCGCATGGACCAGGGCGACTGGCAAGAAAGAGTAGCGGCCTACCTCTTGAGCCAGCACTCCATACCCTGTCCGACGACCAATAAAAGTCCCGCGGAGCTCTTGATGGGTAGGAGATTGCGGACCCCCCTAGACAGGCTCCATCCATTATACGCAGGGGATCCGCCAAGCAACCTGGGGGCCCTTCCTTCCCACGCGTTTAAGCTAGGGGACCCTGTATGGGCCCGTTCCTTTTCTGGGGATCCACGGTGGGTTCCCGCAACCATCACAGCTCTGACCGGCCCCTGTTCCTTCAGGGTCGCCCTGGCCGACGGAACACAATGGAGGCGCCACGTGGACCAGTTAAGGCGTCGCCTTCACGCAGAAACAGACGGCCCAAGCCCCTCAGACACCCGCTCACACCAGGAGCCACCCTCGTTGACCTTTTCCCCAACGGACCGTTTCCACCCGGGGAACGGGAGGCATGCCGATGCGAACTTGCAGGACAGGCGCGCCCCAACCGGCTACTCTTTTCCTCGAAGCCCTTATCGAGACTCTGAACCTACACCCCAACTAGACTGCGCGGGGCCGCTACCGGACACTCCTGTTGCCACGGAGACGCTACCCCGGACAGATGGACATCGGGCACGGGACCCGGGGCCAGCGCCTCCTCTCGGGGTCACGCCGCACGTTCACCGCCCCACCACGGACACTCCTCCACCGGCGGTTCCCCCCCCGTCGACAACCGCCGGGGAGCCACGAAGATCGGGACGAGAACGCCACCGGCCCGCCTACCTACAGGACTATGTTTGCCCTTCCTAAAGGAACTCTTTGACTGGGGGGGGAGGGGTGTTGAATACTAGCGCGGGAAATACAAGCGCGCGAATAAAGGACTCCTTCCCTGATTGGTTCCCGGGCGGAGCCGGTTCAATCCTCGCCCTGATTGGTCGAGCTACTCGACGCCCCATTGGCTCCTCGTTCAAACCCGGGGGTATAAATGTTTGGCGCGAACCACGCCACGTTGAATCGCAGTTTACTATGAGCTGAATAAAGTCACTTTCACTTGTCTCTTGTCGCGTCCTTCCCTTCGCTCCAAGATACAAAACCCAGGATACGGTCATAAGTGTGAAAAGCAGTCAATAAGTCACTCTTTTCAGTACCGTCATAACTTCAAACGGCCACTAAATGAACTGATATAAATTGAGGACTACTTGCAGTCACGTCCATCCACCCCTTCATGGCAAGGCAGAAGTAAGGAAGCAAGAATTGCAAAGGCTGTGTTTTTAATATCAGACTTAAGGGGTAAGGTGTAGGATTTTCGAAACACTGATAGAATTGCCATTCATTCTCTTACAGGTTTACAGCCAGTTGCTTAGCAACTGGTTGAAGTTACAATGGATTTGGGTGGGCTTCAAAATTTACAGCAATGGGTCCTCTGCTCGGTCCTGGGCGGGCGTGGCCATGGTGGGCGTGGTTGCTGGGTAGGCATGGTCATGGTGGGAGTGGCCTAGTTGGCCTCCTGCACCACGGGAGAGGAGCGCTTTCACCTTCCCCAGGCTCCAGAGGCTTTCCCCGAGTCTCTGGGAAGGTGAAAACTGCTTTCCCCGGGCCCCCGGAGGCCCTCCAGAGGCTGTTAGTGTCAGCCACAAAGAATTAGAGTTATGCATTAAGTTCCAGTGAAGCTGATTTATTGCTCATGCCAACTCACAAGAATCTGGGCAACTAACGGTCAGCACTAGATAAGAGTCAATGGAATTCTAGGGGGCTGGAATTGGTTTATTTGTGGGAATATAATGATTCCAGGCTGATTCCTCTCTTGATTCCACCTCCAGAGTCCTACTCCTACTCTTCTCCTTCTTCTTTTCCTTCACCTTCTCTTCCTCCACCACCTCCCCTCCTCCTCTTCTCCTTCTTCTCCTCCTTCACCACCTCATCTTCTTCTCCCCCTCTTCTCCTCCTCCTCCTCTTCTTCCTCCCCTGCTCCTCCTCCTCCTCTTCTTCTCCTTCTCCTTCTTTTTCCCCTTCCCCTTCTCCTCCCCCTCCTCCCCCTCTCCTTCTCTTCCTCCTCCCCTTCTTCTTCTCCTATCCTCCTCCCCCCTCCTCCTCCTCTCTCCTCCTCCTCCTCCTCCTCCTCGTTAATTCATTAGGATGAAGTATTTGACTTTTGTGGTTAAATGCAGCACTGCAGTTCAGCAGTTTGGCTGTTCAAATCCCACCAGGCTCAATAGCAGTAGACTTATATACCGCTTCATAGGCCTTTCAGGCTTCTCTAAGCGGTTTACAGAGAGTCAGCATATTGCCCCCAACAATCTGGGTCCTCATTTTACCCACCTCGGAAGGATGGAAGGCTGAGTCAACCCTGAGCCGGTGAGATTTGAACCGCTGAACTGCTGATCTAGCAGTAGCCTGCAGTGCTGCATTTAACCACTGCGCCACCTTGGCTCAGGGTTGACTCAGCCTTCCATCCTTCCGAGGTGGGTAAAATGAGGACCCGGATTGTTGGGGGCAATATGCTGACTCTGTAAACCGCTTAGAGAGGGCTGAAAGCCCTATGAAGCGGTATATAAGCCTAACTATTGCTATTTAAAAAAAAAAATTATTGCTATTTCTTCTGGCTGGATCTGTTTTTGTAACATAACAGCCTTTTTAGTTGTAAGGTCAAAACAAGTCGACAGGATGGTCAAAAGTGAAGCTATTGAAGCACTGCTACTTTGCAACTTCTTCTCCCTATCTTAGCTGAAAAGGTTGAAGTATTTGTTTATTTATTACAGTTTCTTATTCATGTATTATGATTTGGAGGCCACCTTTCCAAGGCAACCTTGTTTAAAATAAATAAGTGAACGTGTGGGTGTGTATACACACACACATGCTAGTCTTTGTAACCAAGATCTCCCATGACGGCTTACAACACCTGCTTCCTATTTCAAGGATCTGCTCCTTATTGCGGATTAAGCGGTAGTGTGTTCCTTTTCAAGTTAATAAAGAGCGCAATTTGTTCTTCATTTTATTTAGCCCTGCTTTTTTGCACTTGCGGTTAAATTAAAGCAATTTTAATTTAACCTGCCATCTGTTTAAATTGTTTGAGATTTCATTGTTATCCAGTTCTGCTGCTTCCTTTTTAATGGTTTGTTTCAAAATTGTTTTTGCTCTTTATCAGGGGTCGGCATTTACTCCAAGGTACTCACGCAAAGCTCCACAGATTATTTTATATTTTATTACATCAATATTAATTAATTATAATAACTAACTTAAGTCCTATTATTTCCAACGGTGGCAGTTATGATTAACCGAGTCCAGTGCTACTTCTTAACCCCAGAAGCAACCTGCATATAAACCCAGTATATAAATATTAAATCTATGAATCTTCAAATCCAGCACCTGTCTGTATTAATGCTTGGATTTTTTTTCCCCACATGGACATGAGAGGAAAAGGTGCTTTTTCAACAGTGGACTTCTGAAAGCTTTTGCTTTCCTTTTCAGGGTCCAATTAAACTCTGAGAAAAAACTGGACTGTGTTACTTGTTAGGATAGTTTTCAAAAATCCGATTCATTGAATTTATTTATTTATTATTTATTTGTTAAATTTCTAGGCCGCCCAATCCTGGAGGACTCCGGACGGCTTACAAAGAAAGAAAGAAAGAAAGAAAGAAAGAAAGAAAGAAAGAAAGAAAGAAAGAAAGAAAGAAAGAAAGAAAGAAAGAAAGAAAGAAAGAAAGAAAGAAAGAAAGAAAGAAAGAAAGAAAGAAAGAAAGAAAGAAAGAAAGAAAAGCAAAATAAAAGAATAATTTAAAAATTCCCAACACGCATACATTTCTTATCGGGGCTGGACCTTAACAATAAGGTCAACAGCCCCAGGCCTGCCGGAACAGCCAGGTTTTAACAGCTTTTCTGAAGGCCATGAGAGTGGGTAAGGTCCGGACCTCTGGGGATAGCTGGTTCCACAGGGTCGGAGCAGCCACAGAGAAGGCCCTCCTCCGGGGGCCCGCCAGCCGACATTGTCCAGCTGACGGCATCCAAAGGAGGCCCACCCTGTGTGATCTTATCGGCTGTTGGGAGGTGTGTGGCAGTAGGCAGTCTCGCAGATACATTCAATGCATCAGAATATGTATATTCTAATGTTCTTCATGTTTTGTCACACCAAATAAAAGTTGTCTTCCACTCCAGGGGTGGGTTCCAGATCCCGTTCCAACCGTACCAGTTGGAACGGGCCCGGCAGCGTCCACATGAACGTGCGCAGTGCACGCATGCGTGTTAGTGCACACATGCGTCTTAGTGCCTCCGCCATGCTCCAGCTGCTCAGTGGAGTGTCGCGCAGGTGCTGTACGTGCTGTGCTCATGCGCGGAAGCACCAAAGACTTAAAAGACCAGTAAGGAGCTCAGGTGGGCAGGTGGGCCCTCCACGGTACCGTACCAGAACGGTATCCAGTGCTCCGGGCAGGCGCTGGTACGCCTGTACCAGGGCGTACCGCCTGCAACTCACTACCGTTCCACTCACAAACATTTGTTTAGTGACCATTTGAAATTACAATGGCACTGGAAAAAATGAGGTATGACCATTTTTCAGATTTATGACCACTGCAGTGGTCACATGATCAAAATTCATGCGTTTGGCAACTGGCATGTATTTATTGTGGTTGCAAATGTCCCTGGGTCATGTGATCCCACTTTTGTAGCCTTCTGACAAGCAAAGTCAATGTGGAAGCCTGATTCACTTAACAACTGTGTTACTAACTTAACAGCTGCAATGATTCACTTAACAACCGTGGCTAGAAACATCATAAAATGGGGAGAAACTCGCTTAACTACTGTCTTGCTTAGCAATGGAAGTTTTGGACTCCGTTGTGGTTGTACATCGAGAAGTACCTATTGTTCTGACCGAGGCTTTCTCAAAAAGCACGAAGCAGATTCCTGGTCCCGACAAAACCCCTTTTATTAAACCAATGCAAATTCCTCTCCTTCACATTCAGCAAAGGCTTTGGCAAACAGTCTTCCAAAGGTGAATTTATGACCGCAGACCTTATCTAGCTTGGAAAGCTGCCACGCAAATATTTTTCCAAATGCAGTGCTGGGCAAGGAAAGACTGGGCACAGAGTCTCTGAGATTCACGGACAGATCTTCACACTCCTGAAACAAACTAACGAACGAACGAATTGTTTCCTGCAAAAGCCCACTCCCCTTTCACTCCTCTTTTATTTCCTATGGGAGGGGCCATTCACTGTCCACCTGTGGCTTTACTCCCGAGTTGACCCTGATTTCTTAGCTGTTCTTTTCTTCTGGTAACTCTGCGCATGCGCACAATGGGAACAGGCTCCAGCTGTTCCTCTGCCTCACTGATGTCTGACTCTGAAGGCAGCTAATAACTGGCATATGGCTCTGGCCCTCTCTCTGCCTCCGACACAGAGCCCTCGTCCGAGCCTTCCCCAGACTCCAGGACCAGCCCATGTTCCTCCCCAACCTCCTCACTGTCCGATTCTGCTGCCAGCTCTGCTCATTTGATTAAAACTGAAAAGAGTCCTTATTTCGAACCTCTCCGTGGCCCCAACCTATACCAGCATTTATTAAAGTTCCTGTTTCTTGTATGACTGCCTTTCAACTTTTGAGTGACTTCACGAGAAGGTGGAACTCGTAAGCACTCTGAGAAGATAAAAGGAGAGAGAGAGAGCTGACTTGGGAATGGAAAAACAAATCCTGAAAATAGTCAGAAAGAATGGCTGAGAGCAATTTTTCCCGTTGATTTTCTGATAAATTTCACAACTGATGGCCAAATATGCCCTTTTTCAGGCTCGTGCCTCGGTGTGCATGTTTTCCAATGAGACAAACCGAGACAGAAAGATCATTTTTGTTAGGACTCAGGCTTCAGTGATAACAACAGCTCTTTATTCAGCAAACTATGTACAGATCCAAAGCTGGCCTATTGCTCCAGTCTCAATATCTAACAAATTACAATTTCATTGCAATTTATCAGAATATTCAGACGAAAGGATTCCTCATTCAAAGATGGAACCCCGATCTTTAGCTTAAATCCCTTTTTACAGTTACCATGACAAAGAAATCTGAAAGAGGACAGTTGATTGGCCCGGATAATAGCAGGCATGTTTATCAAACTGAGGTCTGAAGGGGAATAAATTGTAAGGAGAAAGCTTGCTTAGGGTTCTCAAAAGAGATAAGCCAGGCCCCAATTTGTACGAACAAACTTTTCTTGTCTGGAGCTAGTCTCCAGCTTGTTTATCAGTTTAGGAATGTTAAAAGCTAATAAATCTTGAACGTCACTATAAAGAAAGAATATAAAGCAGATTAAAATACAAAGTAACTGATCTGTTAGTTAACAAATAATCACAAATAATAAAACCCATGTTATTTGTCTCTCATAACCAGGCAGGCCAGCTTTGGATGCCATTTTGAAATAAACAGCCATTTTGAGAATTCAGTCTAAGCCTTTGAATGTGCCCACTGGACCGAACATTAAACTATTCTTGTGCTAAATCTTCCTGGGTACAATATTCTTTTCACTGGAACGATATCTGAAAAATGGGGGGCTTTCTTTCAGTTTTGATGAAGACTAAATTCTCATTTTGGGTCCCATTTGATCTTTACACAACTCATAGATACCGTATCCAGGCAACACTGTATCCAGTCGTATTGTAAATTAAATTTAATAATCCTGGGTAGAGAAAGAAGGAAGGAAGGAAGGAAGGAAGGAAGGAAGGAAGGAAGGAAGGAAGGAAGGAAGGAAGGAAGGAAGGAAGGAAGTCCCACTAAATTATTACTGCACAGAATGAAATTTTATGCTAAAATAAAAATAAATATCTGTTCCTGGGATTTCTTCCTAGGAGAAGCGGGGAGTACACAATGAACATCCTGCATAATAAAGAAACTGCAATAGATTAGAATTTAGTGGGCCTTATCTAATGAGATATCAGCTATTGTCTGCAAATGTGATTAAGCTTAACTAATGGCCTTCTGATTCATATATTTATACCCCAATCTCTGAAGAAGCAAAAGGAGAATTTAATTAACAAATAATTAAAAGCAAATAAGGGCTTTTTTTTTAAATGCCAATTGGAATGTAGCATTCTAAGATATTTTAGGAATATATTTGAAAGATAGACAGGGTGTGAATTCCCAAGAGAAAAAAATGACAAAATAAGAACCATTAATAGTTTTTTTTTTAAAAAAAGGCAGGAGGGGAGGTTTTAACAGTAACCTTCTCTACATCTTGACATTCAGGCATAAAAAAACCTAATTTTCCAGCTTCAACTTTTATGCCACTCAGTTGTTTCCATGCTAATGAGTTAGTATAAACGAAAATTAGTTTTTGTAGAAGTGAATGAGTCTTAATCTGATTAGATAGTTCATCCTGGATTAATGGCTATTTTTTTTCCTACTCGGCCAATATCCTGTTTCTTTATCATTTTTTGATGAAAAGTCTTAACTTTACCCAATTATCATCAAAGGTTTGCAGCCATTTGTTCTGTGAATGTCCAGAGAGATTGCCCCAAGCACCATTTTGTCATTCTTCATCGCCCCCCCCACACCCCTAAATGGCACCATATATCTTCAATTGGCGCTGTTTTTCTCAAGAAGCCACATATGGGTTTCAGCACCTGAGCCTACATCACATGGCATAAACATGCTACAATATCCTTTCCCTCCATCTCTGCTCTTTCCCTTTTCCATTGTTTTCATTTGTTCCACAGCCTCAAATAGACTTTAGCTGCTCATTCAAGATTTGGTCACTGTAGCTGTAGCAATAGAAGTAGTTTTAGATCCACATTATATGGCATCGATTTGTTAGTCTGGTCTACCTAATAGAAGAGTTAAAGTATGGAGGCCATGGGATTGGCAATGGACATGGCAAAATCTATGCCATTATACTTTTTTTGCTATCTCAAAGATGGAGCAGTTCAAATAACAGAATAATAAATCTTGAAGTCTGAAGGGACCTTGGAGGTCTTCTAGTCCAATGGTCCCCAACTTTTGCAGCTGTGGGGGGAGAGAAGAACTGGGCCATGCAAGTGGCGGTCCTGCAAGAATGCACATGGGCACAGCTCAACTTGCATGAGAGGTGGGCTGGCACCAGAGGTGGGTTCCTGCCAGTACTAACCTCTTCTATAGAAGAGGTTCCAAAAATCTACTGTGCTGTTTAGAACCGGTTCCAGCTCCCTCCCCCTGCCCATCCGCACCACGCTTGCCCCGCCTACCGCTCACTGATTGGCTGGCTCACCAATCCCCCGCCCCCCTCTAGGAGTCCTATTTAAACCTTAAATTCTTAACGCTGTCACGTTTGAACATCCCTGGGGTTTTCTAACGGGTTAGGGATGCAAGGGTCTTGTAACTTGACAGCTTTAAGACTTGCGTGCTTCAAATGCCAGAGTTTCTGAGCCAACATGACTGGAGGAGGAATTCTGAGAGTTGAAGTCCACAATCTTAAAGCTGCCTAGCTTGAACACTCCTGGGTTGTTGTTGTTTTTTCCTAAAGGGTTAGGGGTGCAAGGGTCTTGTAACTTGACAGCTTTAAGACTTGTACACTTCAATGGCAGAGTTCCTGAGCCAACATGACTGGAGGAGGAATTCTGGGAGTTGAAGTCCACAAATCTTAAAGCTGCCTAGTTTGAACACCCCTGGGGTTTTTTTTCTAAAGAGTTAGGGGTGCAAGGGTCTTGTAACTTTAAGACTTGCATGCTTCAAATGCCAGAGTTTCTGAGCCAACATTTTGGTTGCTAAGCAAGAGCGTTGTTAAGTGAGTTTCACCACATTTTACAAGTTGGCCACACCCACCCAGTCACATAGCTGGCAAGCCACTCCCATCTGGTCACATGGCCGGCAAGCCATTCCCACCTGGTCACATGGCCGGCAAGCCACTTCCACAAACAGGCCACACCTACAGAAGAGGTTCTAAAAAAAATTGAAACCCACCATTGGCTGGCACATACATGCATAAGTGTGCAGTTCGCCTTATGCAGGTTGAACTGCTTGCCAATGTGCACACGTGCCAGCGTGCTGCTTGTAAAAGTCGAGCTGCATGCACACATGTGGGCATCAACCTGCTGTAGGAACTTAGCACCCATCGCTCTCCCACCTGGTCACATGGCCTGAAAGCCACTCCCACAAACAGGCCACATCTACAGAAGAGGTTCTAAAAAAAATTGAAACCCACCACTGGCTGGCACATAGATGCATGAATGTGCAGTTCACCTTATGCAAGTTGAACTGCTTGCCCATGTGCACACGTGCCAGCGTGCTGCTTGTAAAAGTCGAGCTGCATGCACACATGTGGGCATCAACCTGCTGTAGGAACTTAGCACCCACCCCTCTCCTAGGAAAATGAAATATTCTAGGAAATCTTAAAAAGGCGGAATATTATACCTCCCTGGATGAGAAATGGAGAAACATGCTTTTTAAGGCAGGAAACAGACTCATTCTTAATAGCCCCCACCCTCCTCAATAGCCCACAGCAGATGTCAGCACTTAAGAAACAGCTGGGTCTATTCATAAGCAAATGCCCCCACCCAAGATCCAACAAAGGTAGGATTAGCCCTCAGACAGAATAGGAATTGTCCAAAGCATTTTCATTACATCATCACCCAGCAAGGTTCAACCAAGCTTGGGACTCACGACACTACAAAGTTACCCCTTCATGACCCCATGGGAGTCTGACAACCGATCAGAATACATTGCTTACACAGGAACAGGAAGCTCCAAGGAGGGACCCAAGAGAGCGCTCTCTCTCTCTCTCTCTCTCTCTCTCTCTCTCTCTCTCTCTCTCTCTCTCTCTCTCTCTCTCTCTCTCTCCCTCCCTCCCTCCCTCTCTCTCTCTCTCTCTCTCCAATTCTTACTAAAGCTCTGCTGAAGAAGGTAGATCTGTTATGTAGAATAGACTGGCTCAAGCCTTAATGACCCATTGACAAAGGTGGAGCGGGGAGGACAATGAATTTCTGCCTCGCTTTTAGGGGAAAATATTCTGCCCTTTTAATATTTCCTAAAATATCTCATTTTCCTAGGAGGGGGGTGGGTGCTAACTTCCTACATTTGAACGAGACTGTGTAAGAGTGCAGTGTTCAAGCACTTTCCAAATTCATTTCATCGATTTTCTTTCCTGAAACATTCAAAATTACAACTTGACAGCCTGGTGATCTGTTCTTTTCTAAAGACAAAATGATGGTGCTCAGCTGTTTTCCTTTTTTCTCCTTCCAAATTCAGACGACCCCTCTTTCTCTAGGAATCTGACATTCCTGTGGAGAACAAAGGAGTGGAATGTCGAGGAAGAAACACCATGAAGAAGGTGGGCATTTTCCTGGAGTCACACAGTAAGTAACACAGTTGTGCCCCCCCCCCCAAACAAAATAATTATGTTTTTACGTGCAAGCTAAAACGGAAACAAAATCTTACCCACTCTTTCAACCAATCCTGAGTTTGGAGAAGGCTTTCAAACTTTCTTCTCACTCCACCTACTGCTATTTATAGAGAACTGCATGAAAGGAAAAAAAAAGTCTGTTGTGTGACCAACTTTTTTCCCTGTTTTTCCTGAGTGGGAAGGCAAAGTCTGTTACTCTGTGTGTGTAGTGTATAAAATAATCTCTAGACGCATAAAAGTGCAGCTAGGCTCCTAAAATGCATGTTCTCTGCAAAAGATACACAGAGGGAGGGAGAGAGAAAGAGGGACAGAGAAAGAGAGAGAGAGAGAATGAGGGAGAGAGAGAGAGAGAGAGAGAGTGAGGGAGAGAGACAGAGAGAGAGAGGGACAGAGACAGAGACAGTGAGTGAGAGAGAGAGACACAGACAGATGGACAGAGAGAGAGAAAGAGAGAGAGAGAGCTCTTCAAATATTATTAAATAGAGACTTTGAAAATGGACTCTTAGAGGCAAGTGCTGTAAACATTACACAAGGGAGAAATACCCATTGTTGCTTGTGCGTGTGTGTGTGTGTGTGTGTGTGTGTGTGTGTGTGTGTGTGTGAAGTTAGCCAGGCAAATTTTCTAGAAGAGATTTTGTAACCAAGCTAACGGATGGGGAGATAAGTTTAATTCCCACTCCCTTGCATGTCTGATATTTGAACAACTAATAAAGTATGATGTCATATCACCCCATCTGCTTCTACAAGTTTCTCTAAGGAGCTTGTAGAAGGCATGTCTATACGCTTCTATTTTTAGTAATCAGTTTTGTGTAGTCCAAAAAAAAAATATGTAAGGAGAGGAAGAAATTGGGGGTGCACATAAAGGATACCAACTCAGATATTTTGCCTGAACTGGTTCAGAAGCGTGCTATTCAGTTAGACGATTTGATTTGGAAACCCCATTCAGTCTAGAAACTCAGTTGGATCTCTTTCCAAGCAAATGAGCAAATCCAAATTTACATGGTACAGGTAGTCCTCAACCTACAACAGTTCAATTAGTGACCGTTTGAAGTTACAACGTCCCTGAATAAAAGTGTCTTACGGCCATTTTTCATACTTACAACCATCACAGCCTCCCAATGGCCACACGATCAAAATTTGGATGCTTAGCAACTGACTCATATTTATGACGGTTGCAGTGTCCCGAGATCATGTGATCATCTTTGGCGATTTTTTTTTCGCCCAAGCGAAATCAATGGGTAAACCAGATTCACTTAACAAGCAAGTTACTAATTTAACAACTGCAGTGATAGAATAGAATTCTGTATTGGCCAAGTGTGATTGGACACACAAGGAATTTGTCTTTGGTGCATATGCTCTCAGTATACATAAAGAAAAATAAAATGGAATATATTCATCAAGAATCATAAGATATAACACTTAGTAATAGTCATAGGTTACTAATAAGCAATCAAATTAAAGTAGGAAACAAGTAAAACAATATAAATTTTAAAAGATATAAGCAACATGGTTATAGTCATAAGGGGGGAGAGATAGATACTAGGAAGGAAGAGAAGAAGAATAGTAATACAGTTTTAGTAAATAATTTGACAATGTTGTGGGAATTAATTGTTTAGAAGAGTGATGGCATTTGAGGAAAAACTGTCCTTGTGTCTAGTTGTTCTGGTGTGCAGAATTCAATTACCAATTCATTTACAAATCAAGTTACTAACTTAACAATTGCAGTGATTCACTTAACAACTGGCAAGAAAGGTCATAAAATGGGGCAACATTAACAACTGTCTCACTTAGCAACAAAAATGTTGGGCTCAATTTGGTTGTTAGTCGGAACTATCTGTACACTACTGGAAATCACAAACGTTTTGGTTCAATTTTTATTTTTTTGCTGGAGCAAACCACTGTGTCTACATTCAGACAACATAGTTATAGAATTCATCCTTTTGGGGGATAGTATCTTGAATCATAGACAAACTAGTTGGCTTCACATAACATAATGAGCTGTAAGTAGACTAACATGTCTATATAAAACAAGCATAGCCAGTTGCATCATACATCTTTAACTGATCATGTTCAACTTTCAGCCTCACTGCCCTGATTACAATATGGGGCATAATGAATATCCACAGTCGTGTGAATATTCATTACCTTGTTAGGGCCATATATATTGCCATTAAGTTTGGAGTGCAATTCTCAGCGGGTGCCAGATAGCACTAAAAATGTAACATTTAATTACATGTTTAGAAACTGAAAAACATTTGAGGAATAATAGTTTTTCATTTATTTTATTGTTTTTCAATTAATAAAAAAGAGGGGGGGGGAAAGAGCAAAACACCAAGATAGAATTGATGGAGATACATAGAAATGTATTTGTATTTGAATAATAATTGCATTAGACAAATATACTTAGAATTGTAACTGTTTATTGTTATAATGGTATAACATACCATTATTGTTATAATGGTATAACATACTACTTGCTCATTACATATTCTTTTTCTTCTTCTTAGCTTTCATGGCTAAGACGAGACTAGAACTCAGACTCCAGGTTTCCACCCTGATGACTTAACATGACAGATCAAATAACAGATGACTACTGATCTCCAAGTTGGTGTATAAATGTTAAGGGTTATTATTATATCCATGAATATTCATGCCTAAGGAGGGATTATAATTCACAGTCACCTGGTGATTGGCCCAAAATCAAGCAGCCAGCTTTCATGCTTAAGGTGGGATGAACTCACAATCACTTAGTGATTGGTCCAAAATCAACCAGCCAGCTTTCATGCTTAACATGGCACTAGAACTCACAATCACCTGGTGATTGGCCAAAAACCAACCAGCCAGCTTTCATACCTAAGACGAGACTAGAACTCACAGACTTCTGGTTTCCACCCTGATACCTTAACATGACAGATAAATAACAGATGACAACTGATCTCCAAGTTGGTGTATAAATGTTAAGGGTTATTATTATATCCATGAATATTCACGCCTAAGGAGGGATTAGAATTCACAGTCACCTGGTGATTGGCCCCAAATCAAGCAGCCAGCTTTCATGCTTAAGGTGGGACGAACTCACAATCACTTAGTGATTGGTCCAAAATCAACCAGCCAGCTTTCATGCTTAACATGGCACTAGAACTCACAATCACCTGGTGATTGGCCCAAAATCAACCAGCCAGCTTTCATACCTAAGACGAGACTAGAACTCACAGACTTCTGGTTTCCACCCTGATGCCTTAACATGACAGATCAAATAACAGATGACAACTGAACCCCAAGTTGGTGTATAAATGTTAAGGGTTATTATTATATCCATGAATATTCACGCCTAAGGAGGGACTAGAATTCACAGCCACCTAGTGATTGGCCCAAAATCAACCAGCCAGCTTTCATGCGTAAGATGAGACGAACTCACAATCACTTAGTGATTGGCCCAAAATCAACCAGCCAGCTCTCATGCTTAAGGTGGCACTGGAACTCACAATCACCTGGTGATTGGCCCAAAATCAACCAGCCAGCTTTCATACCTAAGACGAGACTAGAACTCACAGACTTCTGGTTTTCACCCTGATGCCTTAACATGACAGATAAATAACAAATGACTACTGATTCCCAAGTTGGTGCATAAATGTTAAGGGTTATTATTATATCCATGAATATTCATGCCTAAGGAGGGACTAGAATTCACAGTCACCTGGTGATTGCCCAAAATCAAGCAGCCAGCTTTCATGCTTAAGGTGGCACTAGAACTCACAATCACCTGGTGATTGGCCCAAAATCAACCAGCCAGCTTTCATACCTAAGACGAGACTAGAACTCACAGACTCCTGGTTTCCACCCTGATGCCTTAACATGACAGATAAATAACAGATGACAACTGATCTCCAAGTTGGTGTATAAATGTTAAGGGTTATTATTATATCCATGAATATTCACGCCTAAGGAGGGACTAGAATTCACAGCGACCTAGTGATTGGCCCCAAATCAAGCAGCCAGCTTTCATGCTTAAGGTGGCACTAGAACTCACAATCACCTGGTGGTTGGCCCAAAATCAACCAGCCAGCTTTCATACCTAAGACGAGACTAGAACTCACAGACTCCTGGTTTCCACCCTGATGCCTTAACACGACAGATCAAACAACAGATGACAACTGAACCCCAAGTTGGTATATAACCGTTAAGGGTTATTATTACATCCATCTTAGGTTAGTTTTGTTGATTCCTATGTGAGCAGTCCCAGGCTTCAGGAGATCCTTTGAGCCTTTTCCCAAGAGAAGATGTCCTCAACCCCACCGTCATTTAAAAAAAAAAAAAATATTGCAGAGCGTTAAATAGTGGGGGACATTTTTTTTTTTAAAAAAAAGGTGAACGGCCCAAAACGCCGAGCGTTTCAGCAAGAGGGAACACGAATCCAGAACTGAAAGCAATTGTAGTTTAGTAGCTGCACTGGTTACAGAATGGCCAGCATATTGTAGGCACTGTGTTAGAGGTATGTTATGAATAACAAAAGTACTGGAGCATTTACATATTTGTTTTCAGCATTGTTGGCAGTTGGATTTCACTGCTCCGTGCCTCGCTGCCAGAATCGCTAAACAGCTCCACATATGGCTTCTGAAGTACCATATGCCCTCAAAAATGTTAGCTGATGCCTAATGTTGCTGCTGGGCCGGCAGTGGCTGTACCGTCTTTATTTAGATTTGTGTTTGCCATTTCAAACAAAAGAGGAGGACTAGGAAGGCAGCTAGAGAGCCAAGAGTATCTGTGTTGTGTGTTCAGGAGTGCTGGAGGCAGGGCAGTTTCGGGAATCGGGGGGCAAAATCGTTCCGCATTCTGCTGGAAGTCAATGGGGCATAGAGGTGCTCATTGGGATGCCTTGATTGTTTTTTGCCTGGTTTGGGGGATCTGGGGGTAGGATAGAGTTATAATGGGCAGAAGGGACAACAGCCAGATAAAAGAAACCGGGGGACAGGGCAGAAATGACATTTGAGTAAACATCTCAGCCAATTTGGTGTAGCAGTTAAGATGCTGTCCTAGAAACCAGGAGACTGTAAGTTCTAGTCTACCTTAGGCACGTAAGCCATTGGGGTGACCTTGGGCCAATCATAAGGAGACAGTGAGTTCTAGCTCCGCCTTGGACATGACAGCTAGCTGGGTGACTTTGGGCCAATCATCAGGAGACAGTGAGTTCTAGCTCCGCCTTGGGCATGACAGCTAGCTGGGTGACTTTGGGCCAATCATCAGGAGACCGTGAGTTCTAGCTCCGCCTTGAACATGAAAACTAGCTGGGTGACTTTAGGCCAATCATCAGGAGACCGTGAGTTCTAGCTCCGCCTTGGGCATGACAGCTAGCTGGGTGACTTTGGGCCAATCATCAGGAGACCGTGAGTTCTAGCTCCGCCTTGGGCATGACAGCTAGCTGGGTGACTTTGGGCCAATCATCAGGAGACAGTGAGTTCTAGCTCCGCCTTGGACATGACAGCTAGCTGGGTGACTTTGGGCCAATCATCAGGAGACCATGAGTTCTAGCTCCGCCTTGGACATGACAGCTAGCTGGGTGACTTTGGGCCAATCATCAGGAGAGAGTGAGTTCTAGCTCCGCCTTAGGCATGAGTGATTTGGGGCCAATCACAAAGACTCTATGAGTTCTAATCCCGTCTTAGGCATGAAAGCTGGCTAGGTGGCTTTGAGCCAGCCACTCTCTCTCTCAGCCTACCCCATAGGGTTGTTCTTGTAGGGAAAAAAGATAAAGAAAGGAATATCCGGTATGTTAAATAATAAAGGATAAAAATCTAATAAATAAATGACCGTCCCAGGAAAAAGGGGAAGAGTCACATTCAGACTTGAAAGATTCTGTTGCCATAATCTTATAACAGCAATAGCACTTAGACTTATACACTGCTCCATCTGAGTGGCTTACAAATGTCAGCGTATGGCCCCCAACAATTTGGATCCTTATCTTACCGACCTTGGAAGGATAGAAGGCTGAGTCAACCTTGAGGCCATCAGGTTTGAACTCCTGGCTGTGGGCAGAGTCAGCCTGCAATTCTGCATTCTAATCATTGCAACTACCACCGCTATTAAAATAAAAGTAATATTAGAATGCAAGACTTTAGCAATAGCACTTAGAATTATATGCCGCTTCATAGTGCTTTTACAGCCCTCTCTAAGCGGTTTACAGAGTCAGCCTCTTGCCCCCCAACAATCTGGCTCCTCATTTTACCCACCTCGGTAGGATGGAAGGCTGAGTTGACCTTGAGCCTGGCGAGATTCGATCTGCCAAACTGCGGGCAGCTGGTGATCAGCAGAAGCAGCCTGCAGTACTGCACTCTAACCACTCCTAACCACTGCGGCTCAAGGATTGTTTCCTATTCTGGCTTACCTGACAGGGGCGGAGGAGTGGGCTAGTCAAGTTTGTGTAACTGAAGATAATTTCTCAGCCCTCCCGATCAATTACCATTGCAACAACGCTTCGAGCAATCTGAATATTTGCCTACTGTTGGAGCATGCAGAGTTTGTGGCCAGCAGGTCCCGCCAAAGTCCTTCTCCCGCTTGGCTCATTATTTTGAAAAGTTTCTTTTAATTAAATATTTTTTTAAAAAATAGAAAGCTGGACTGCTGCAAAGAAACTCCCCCCCCCTCGTCTTCTGCAACATATTTATTCAAGAATGCCGTATGAGAGAGGAGTGGGGATGGGGGCAGGGTTGGGAGAAACATCTAAACAATTTGCCTTCTGCTAAATGGATGTTTTCTTCCATCCTATTAGGGCTGCCATTTGGAGCACATGTAAACATCTGCCGTGACAGCCATATTGTACGGACACCTACCACACGCTGTCCAAATGTTAAAAGGAAACCTGCTCTAAAATGGAGGGCTTCCTTGAATCTAAAACATTGCACAAACACACACAAAAACCATTTAGCAACCATGCTTAAAGAATAATTTCCAAGTTGTTCACCATCGTAGCATGGCCCCAGAGCAAATATGGAAATTAAAAGCCATATGGGCGTGCTGTTTTACACTGCATGTGTCTCATTTTGCAGAAGAGAGGGTCTTAGAGTTTAGAGTTTAGAGTTTTATTTCATTTGTATGCCGCCCTTTTCCCTAACGGGACTCAGGGCGGCTCACAACTCAAAGAAGGGAAAGGGGGGTACAGACAGTTTAACAACAACACAAAACAATACATAGTTAAAAAAACGCAACCATCATACCATTCGAAAGGGGGCGACGAATCTTTAGCCCCAGGCCTGTCGGAACAGCCAGGTTTTAAGGGCTATGCGGAAGGCCTGGAGGGTGGTGAGGGTACGAATCACCACGGGGAGTTCGTTCCAGAAGGTATCTTCTGTCTCATGTGCTACTCGGCAGGGGTGGTATTCACTTACTTTCCCTACTGGTTTGCAAATGTGAGCGTGCGCGCCCACGCATGCACTGGGACTTCAGCGCATGCGCTTTGAGTGCATATGTGGCTTGCACCTCTGCACACGGCTTGAAAACGTGCCTAGATAGGATGGCATAGATCCAAGGTGGGTGAGCGGCCCCACCCACAATTTCCACTACCACGACTTCCACAAATCAGTCCGAACTGGCTGAATACTACCTCTGCTCAATTATGGGTCAATTATGCTTTTTAACAGCTAAAATGGAAAGGCTTTTAAAAGTGGTTCCCCCCCCCTCCATAAAATTAACACTTGGAATGCGGACTTGACATTCGTACTCATAGCTTACCGTTGTAGCAGTGTGCGGTGGCAGCCAAAAAAGCCAGTGCAATTCTAAATTGCATTACCAATCAAGATCAAGTGAGGCAGTGGTGGGCTTCCATTGTTTTTACTACCGGTTTGCTCATGCGCTCGTTCACTTGGGCATGCTCGTGCGCACACGTGACACTTCTGAGCATGGGCAGAAGTGTCCAGGCAGGTGGGCAGAGTCTTCTGCCACCGTCACTACCAGCTTGCCCGATCCAGGCTAAACTGGGAGCAACCCACCTCTACAGTGAGGTCCTAATACCACTCTATAAAGCCTTAGTAAGACCACACCTAGAGTACTGTATCCAGTTTTGGCCACCACGCTAAAGAAAGATGTTGAGACTCTAGAAAAAGTGCAGAGAAGAGCAACCAGGATGATTAGGGGGCTGGAGGCTAAAATATATGAAGAACGGTTGCAGGAACTGGGCATGGCTAGTCTAGTGAAGAGAAGTTTTGAGTTTGAGTTTTATTGAACACTTATAGGCCGCCCTTTTCCCTGAGGGGACTCAGGGCGGCTTACAATAATGAGGGAGGGGAGTGCAAGACAAGACATAAAAGAAAATGTGAGTAAAAAATAATTAACAATAAAAGCACAACATTCACTCAGCATTCGGGCGGGGAGAGAGTAAAGTCCTATCCACAGGCCTGACGGGATAGCCAGATCTTGAGGGCCGTGCGGAAGGCCTGGACGGTGGTGAGGGTGCGGATCTCCACGGGGAGATTGTTCCATAGCGTCGGAGCTGCAACTGAGAAGGCTCTCCTCCGCGTAGTCGCCAGTCGGCACTGACTGGCGGATGGAATTCGGAGGAGGCCTACCCTGTGCGATCTGATGGGACGCAGGGAGGTAATTGGCAGAAGGCGGTCTCTCAAATGGACCAGGGGAGACATGATAGCAATGTTCCAGTATTGGAGGGGCTGCCACAGAGAGGAAGGGGGTCAAGCTATTTTCCAAAGCACCTGAAGGCCAGACAAGGAATAATGGATGGAAACTGAACAAGGAGAGATTCAACCTGGAAATAAGGAGGGATTTCCTGACAGTGAGAACCATCAACCCATGGAACAGAAGTTGCCTTCGGAAGTTGTGGGAGCTTCATCCCTGGAAGCTTTCAAGAAGAGACTGGACTGCCATCTGTCAGAAATGGTGTAGGGTCTCCTCCTTGGACGGGGGACTTGGACTAGATGGCCCACAAGGTCCCTTCCAACTCTGTTAATCTGTAATCTGATATACTTCCATTCGCTGGGCCATCATAACATCCCAAACACTGTCTTCCTAACCGGCAAACGTTCCCCTTGAACCCTGGACCGTTTTTTTTTTTGCCTATTTGCACAGCCCAGCAAGAGGAAAAGTCGAGAGCTCCCAACGTTTTCAGAGCCAAGGAAGGCATGGCAAAGCGCCATGTCTGGAGGGATTTGCCTTTTCCTTGGCAGCAGGCAGAGGGCTGTCATCAGGCACAACTGGCAGGACTCGGGTTTTGAAGAGTTGGCTAATGAACTCTACCCGCATTTAGCAGATGTGTCTCGGTGCGACATTCCAGCTCTCCGACACACTGGAGCACAGCTGGACCTCAGGCAGCTGAAGGGAAGGCCCGGGCAGCTTTCCACCTGAAATGCAGGATTTAATGGAGCTCAGAAATCTCTGCAGGTGGGGGAGGGAGGGGAGGGGCCCAAAGCTTGGGAAGCAGGCACATCGCTACTCCCACCAACGCCCCACATAAATCATATTACTGTCATTGCCACATAGATACCAATGGACCTTCTGGGGAAGGAAGGAAGGAAGGAAGGAAGGAAGGAAGGAAGGAAGGAAGGAAGGAAGGAAGGAAGGAAGGAAGGAAGGAAAAACCATCCCTCTGCTAGAAAACTGAAATACCCTGGGGAATATTAAGAAGGCAGAACATTATATTTCCCTGGATGTGAAAAGGGAGAAACATGTTTTTAAAGACAAGAGTAGCTCCCTGCAGCTTCCTGCCCTCCTTCCCCCTTTTATCAATGAGCCATTAGGGTTTGGGCTAGTCTACTTTACATAATAAAGTTAGGATTAGCCTTCTACAGAAATTCACCACATGGCACCTGGAAACTCAATCAAACTTGGACTCAAAACACAGCCTAGAGAGTTGCTCCTGCCTGGCCCCATGGGAGTCTGACAACCAACCAGAATACATTTCTTACACAGAAACAGGAAACAGAGAGGTGGGGCCGAACAGAGTATAAAAACCCAGGAAGCCCCCTCTTCTCTCTTTTTTTTTTCTTCACCCAACATCTTGAAGCATGGGATTCCCCCTTTTCTGTTCAGGACCTCAAGCCATGTGGTCCTGTCCACCATTAAACCATCTTTCCAAGCAGCCTCCATGTTTCCAGTGTCTTTTTCCCCACTTGGAACCGAACCCAGAAGAAAGAAAGAAGAGGGAGTCAAGGTATTCTCCAAAACATCTGAGGTCAGGACAATCAGCAATGGATGGAAACTTATTGAGGAGCGAAGAAATCTAGAACTAAGAAAAAATTTCCTGACCGAACAATTAACCAGTGGAACAACTTGCCTCCAGAAGTTGTGAATTCTCCAACACTAGAAGTTTTTAAGAAGAGATTGGACAACCCTTTGTCAGAAATGCTATAGGGTTCTGTTCTGTGGAAGGAAGGAAGGAGGGAGGGAGGGAGGGAGGGAAGGAAGGAAGGAAGGAAGGAAGGAAGGAAGGAAGGAAGGAAGGAAGGAAGGAAAGAAGAAAGGAAGGCCAAATCTCTGCAGCTTCTTCTACCAGTATATTAGCTATGGCTAAAAGTTGCACCATTGATGGCAATCCCTTGAGTGTGCCGTTTCAATCTTCTAGCAAAGAGAGCTGAAATTGGCTATATATAAACCTGAGCATGTCGTCAAATCTGCATTCCTTCCAACATTTCCCAAGAGAGAAATCCCACCAAAGGCCACGAGGCTTTCTTGTACAAATCACCACGCATTTCTTTCTGCTCTTAATTGCTTTTTAATGGATAGTTTGTGCCACTTTAAAAGGGGACAGGGGAGCGGAGTGCGGCTCTGCATTCTTTATGTTTGAATGCAAGTTTCCAGATCTTATGTGAACATAATTGCAAGAGTGTGAACAATGCCTGTTAATGTAACATCAATCCAAAGAGGAATTGAATTCATATTTAAAAGGTAATATCCCTGGCTCTTGTATCACTGATCCAGTGGGGGGATTCAGCCAGTTCGCACCTATTCGAGAGAACCGGTTCTTAACTTTCTAAGAGGTTCAGAGAATCGGTTGTTGGAAGAAATCTCTTTGTTTTTTTCTGCACTTTACAGGGCTAATCCTGTAAGGAAGGCAGGAAGGAAACATTCTGGTGTTGTTTCTAGGCTCATCTTGATTGCCCTGATTACAGAAACTGCCTCTCCGGTTAACCCTTATTACCATTGTAACAGCTAAGGCGAAGTGCCCATTGACATGAGTGACGTTGAGTTGACCACGCCTGCATAGTCACATGACCACTGTGCCACACCTACCCAGCTGGTCATTAGGGCAGAGAACTGATTGTTAAATTATTAGAATCCCACCACTGCACTGATCCATCTTCCACCTTGACTAAATCATACAGAAGACTACAAAGATATATTTAATTGGTTAGAATAGCAATAGCAATAGCAGTTAGACTTATGTACCGCTTCATAGGGCTTTCAGCCCTCTCTAAGCGGTTTACAGAGTCAGCATATCGCCCCCACAGTCTGGGTCCTCATTTCACCCACCTCGGAAGGATGGAAGGATGAGTCAACCTTGAGCCGGTGAGATTAGAACCGCTGAACTGCAGATAACAGTCAGCTGAAGTGGCCTGCAGTACTGCACCCTAACCACTGTGCCACCTCGGCTCTAGAACAAGTCAATCCCAAGAGAACAGTGACTTTCAAACTTGGCAACTTTAAGAGGCGTTGACTTCAATTCCCAGAATTCCCCAGCCAGCTTGCGGGGAATTGAAAAAAAAAGTTTGATATACAGGTAGTTCTCAGCTTCCATTACTAAATGAAGTGGTCATTAAGTGAGTTTCGGCCAACTTGAAAACCTTTTTGCCACCATCATTAAGTGAATCCAGCTTCCCCCCTTGACTTTGCTTGTCGAAAGCCAACTGGGAAAGTCATACATGACAGTCTCATCACACATGGGACTGTCATCAATGGAGGCTGGTTGCCAACACCTGGTTGCCAAGCAGCTAAATCAGGGGTCAACAACTCATGGCTCTGGAGCCGCATGTGGCTCTTTCATCCCTCGGCTGCGGCTCCGTCCAAAATATGCGTCACAACAGCCAATGTGCGACACACACACCCGGCATGTGATTTATTGACCTTTTCGACCCCGGGTAGGCCAACCATGGATAAATCCAAAAAAAGAAAAGTTTCAGAAGAAAGCAACATGCTTAATTCAACTACCTATGCTGGTTTTGTGGTTGCTTAGGAAATAATCAGCACATGAAGGATTTTGTGGCTCTTTTCTCTGAGAAATGGGTCCAAATGGCTCCTTGGGGGTTTATGGTTGCTGACCCCTGACCTAAATTCTGATCACATGACTATAGGAGGTGCTGTGCTGGTCGCAAGTGTGAAGACTGGTCATAAATAACTTTTTCCAGCACTGTCATCACTTTGAATGGTTGCTAAACAAAGGGTCATAAGTCAAGGACTAGCTGTAGAGCAACACCTGGCTTAGAACAGTGTTTTTCAACCTTGGGGGCTTGAAGATGTGTGGACTTCAACTCCCAGAATTCCCCAGCCAGCAAAGCTTATAAGAGTCTTATAGGTTAAAGATGTATTGAAGGGAATTTTGGCTCACGAGAGAGCTTGAAGGAACTGTCAGTGGCTAAGATGCTGAGCTTGTTGATCAGAAAGGTCAGCAGTTTGGCGGTTCGAATCCCTAGCGCCGCATAACGGAGTGAGCTCCCGTTAATTTGTCCCAGCTTCTGCCAACCTAGCAGTTCGAAAGCACGTAAAAATGCAAGGAGAAAAATAGGAACCACCTTTGGTGGGAAGGTAACAGCGTTCCATGCAGCTTCGACGTTTAGTCATGTCGGCCACATGACCAGGGAGACGTCTTCGGATGGCTCTGGCTCTTCGGCTTTGAAACGGAGATGAGCATCGCCCCCTAGAGTCGGGAACGACTAGCGTATATGTGCAAGGGGAACCTCACCTTTACTTTAGAGAGCTTGAGGGAGAAACACTACCAAATCTAACATGTCAAATATCTAGATAGTTTATCCATCCTGCTAGGTTGGAATCAGAATGAAACAGAATAAGATCTTAGTGTCTTTCAACCTTAGTGGTTTGAAGATGTGTGGACTTCAACTCCCAGAATTCCCCAACCCACAAAGCAAAGCTGGCCAGGGAATTCTGGGAGTTGAAATCCATGTAGTTTCGAGAGGCCAAGATTGAGAAACACTGGCCTTACAATATTTGTGTGGGTGTCTGTGTGTAGACACCGTCCTCTTAAATGTGCTCCATAAACTGATTTAATTTTTTTTTTCACCTCCATGCTCTCCCCACCGTCCTGAATCCTCCAGTAAGCAGTAATCAAAAATGGATAGAAAATACAAATATGTCTCTTTGCTATATCGGCCTCTTAATCCTAAGAGTAATTCTGAAAATGCAGCATTATACGAGGACTCCCGTTAATCCCTTACAAATGCTTTTTTTTTTCCTGACCTGCTACATTCATGTTAACGGTCTTTTAAGTCTGATTGTCCAATGATCTGGGGAATGTCCATATGCAAAAGTAAGGAGATGGAAAACCATGCAAGGAAAGAGCCATTAATATAATCTGATGTCTGTTCTCTTCCCCCACCACCACCAATAATTTTTTTTTAAAAAAAACAATTCTCTTATGGAAACCAGATAGCTCTACAATTAATCCTGCATAATTACACAGGGACGATATTAAGTGTATTGGTTCCCCTTGGCTTTGCTTTTTTTTCAATAACAGGGATGCAAAATTATCATACATTTTGTTAGCGTCCCTCGGAAGGAAGCCATGCTCGGGGCATGGATTTTGAGTAATGATGGGCGGCAGGGAGAAAGAAGGAACAAGCTGAACATCTTAACGGTGCGGTTATTTTCCTCTAGCAAAAGGAGGCCCCGAAGAACAGGGCCTTAGCTAGATCGCTCGGGTAAGTGAGCCAAACCACGCCTCAGACTAGGACAGATCGAGGGAGCCATGTTTAAAGCGTAAAAAAGTGCAGTTAGGCTCCTAAAATGCATGTTTTCTGCAAAAGAAACACAGAGGGAGGGAGAGAGAAAGATATCTATATCTATATCTATATCTATATCTATATCTATATCTATATCTATATCTATATCTATATCTATATCTATATCTATATCTATATCTATATCTATATCTATATCTATATATCTATATATCTATATATCTATATATCTATATCTATATCTATATCTATATCTATATCTATATCTATATCTATATCTATATCTATATCTATATCTATATCTATATCATCTATATCTATATCTATATCTATATCTATATCTATATCTATATCTATATCTATATCTATATCTATATCTATATCTATATCTATATATCTATATATCTATATCTATATCTATATATCTCTATCTCTATCTCTATCTCTATCTCTATCTCTATCTCTATCTCTATCTCTATCTCTATATCTATATCTATATCTATATCTATATCTATATCTATATCTATATCTATATCTATATCTATATATCTATATATCTATATCATCTATCTCTATCTCTATCTCTATCTCTATCTCTATCTCTATCTCTATCTCTATATCTATATCTATATCTATATCTATATCTATATCTATATCTATACCTTTATTTATTTATCAGCCAAATACAACAAAATGTAACAAAAAGGCAACAATAAAAATATTGGGTTTCTGCCTGGATGGTCTCTTGTGACGAGCCGAAGGACAGAGAATGGAAGTAGTGATCTTCCTCCCATATTTGGGCATACCGGGGGTTGTAAAAAAAATCTTATATATATATATATTTTATAGATATTTTCTTCACACCATTTTATGGTGCAACCTTATATTGCTTCTTGTTTTGGGTAGATGATCTCACTATTATGTGGTCACCCATCATCTTCCAATTACTTCTGGAATGGTTCCAATTTTCCTCTCTTGAATCTAGTAAAACAGTGTTTCTCAACCTTGGCCGATTGAAGATGTGTGGACTTCAACTCCCAGAATTGCCCAGCCAGCATGAAGTCCATACCTCTTCAAGCTGCCAAGTTTGAGAAATTGGTCACCACACTATAAAAAAAAAAGATGTGGAGACTCTAGAAAGAGTGCAGAAAAGAGCAATAAAGATGATTAGGGACTGGAGGCGAAAACATACGAAGAATTGTTGCAGGAACTGGGCATGGCTAGTCTAGTGAAGAGAAGGACCAGGGGAGACAGGATAGCAATGTTCCAGTATTGGAGGGGCTGCCACAGAGAGGAGGGGGTCAAGCTATTTTCCAAGGCACCTGAAGGCCAGACAAGGAATAATGGATGGAAACTGAACAAGGAGAGATTCAACCTGGAAATAAGGACATTCAACCAATGGAACAGCTTGCATTCAGAAGTTTATCACTGGAAGCTTTCAAGAAGACTGCCATCTGTCAGAAAGGGTGTAGAGTCTCTTGCTTGAGCAGGGGGTTGGACTAGATGACCTACAAGATCCCTTCCAACTCTGTTAAACTGAGATCTGACATCTTATTCTCTGATTCCATTCTGATCTATTCTGATTCCAACCTAGCAGGATGGATAAACTATGAATATTTGACATGTCACATTGAGTGGTGTTTCTCTCTCAAGCTTTCTAGCCAAAATTTGGTTCAATACATCTTTGCCTAAGAATATTATTTTTAGCCATTTATTAAGTCAATAGTCTGCCTTTTGAACAAAAGCTAATAACTTTATCAGCATTCACAGATATGTTTACAACCCGGGCAAAATTAATTGA